>NW_008585115.1:0-49697 GCF_000691845.1 Merops nubicus
AGACCCGTTGTGTACCTCAGGGCAACAATACTTTATTCTTTCATTCTTTTAGAAACCCTCAATTTATTCTATTTTTGTAACAGACTCAAAATCATATGGCTGCTTTTTACATTCATCAGAATTATTTAATAAGTATATGCATTTACAGTCAATCAGAGAACTGTTATCCTTTCTTGTTCTTCTTCCTTATGACCAATAAATCATGTAGGTTTGGTTTTTTAGTTTTTTTTTTTTAGTTGTCATTTATTTAAAAGCCCTGTACTTAGGAAGTGGGTTGAATTTTATGGCCTATAATCATCAGTTAGCTTTACGTGTTACAGAATACTTCAGCATGTGTTTTTCTACTGATTACCGGCAGGTAACTCCAAAAGCAATACACAGGGATACCAAATCTGCTCCATGCAGTAAAGATGAAAGGGAAGGCAAGTTAAATGAGATGAGATATTTATCCTTGCAAAACAAATATAATTATCATTGATCTCACAGCATATAACTTGAATTATATTATAGTTATTCTAGTTATATTATTCAACATAACTAGAATTTCATTTTGTTTTCAAATATATAAACAAACCTGTCTGATTTTTAAAGCAGATTCGTGCTTTGGTTCCTTGTACCACATTCAGTACCACAAACTCATGTTATTTTTAAGGGACTTTACATGGCCTCCTCTCTGTAGAATATATTCTCCGTGGGTGTTGTCTTTACACTGATTCAAAGTAGACATCAAACCATACCAAATCAAAAGAGACAAATTATTAAGCAAGAACTAAAGTAGTGAGAAAAGAAACACGGTAGCTGGAAGAAGCAAAAGTGTTTGTTTAACTTAGAATGTATAAGAACAATCTGGTTCTTTCCAAGAGTTTTTAAAATATTTATCAGTACATTGTATGAAGAAATCATTGAGGGTTTTGTTACGGTAGTCAAAAGTTTTCCAATCTGAGTAGGAAGGTAAAGATGTGTAAGTAGAATTGGCGTGTGGGAAAGTGGAGTTGGTAGGTACAAACATATACATACCCAAACAAGAATGGGGAAGGATGCAGCATGATAATAGTCATATTACAGAGGTTGATATGGGCTATAAGATTAACTTTAACACGGAACATGGACATAGACAAAGACTGAGAAGTGGATAGAGACACTTCCGTCAATCTAGGCCATCTCCCTGTTAATGGTAATTTCTTGAAATGCATTTTCTGGAGTTCTGCCGCTTCCGATTTTGCATAAAAAAAGGCAAGAGAGTTCTATCATGAATTTTAGGATGTACTAGATGCTAATGGAAGTCATTTCATTCTAGACATGTAGTTATAATAAAACGTACTAAATTTGAGAGATGACTCAAAGGTACAAGTCACACACTGCTTAAGTATCTTCACAAATCAGAGCTTTAATCCATTCCAATAAATCTGTAAGTCTGAACACCTGACTAGTTTTTACTGTGCCTTTTTCAACAGTGTCCATTATAGAAATATCTACGCTGATGAGAAAGGAACATTCTGTGCCCAGTACCACTTCAGTGACATGGAGAAGTATACTCCCTGCCCTTTGACGGGGGGACCCTGGTCACATAACTGAGAATTGGATGTTCCTGTAAACTACTGTGAAACAGAGCAGGGTCTTGACTAACCTGGAGTCAGGCATTTGCTACTGGGGGAGAAACATGCAGGCCATCTTCTCTCAGCTCCAAAGTGTATGGCAGGCTAACAGCAACATGCTTGTTTTGATTGGTGATTTATTATTACTATTATTATTAAAAAGGAGATTCCAGAGCTTCTTTCCCAAAATCTTTTTTTGAAGAACTTAACGGTCCTGACAGACAAATATATTTTCCACTTTCTGATATAAAATGTTTCTGAAAATTGAGCCAGTTTGTTCTTCCCTTTGCTCAGTAGCCATATTGGAAACTAGGTTACGCAGAGACACTGCTCTTCATCTTCCTTTTTCTGGACTTAAAGCAGAAATATTTAAATCATTGCTCCTTCAACCTCCATTTTTAATCCATTGACACTTCTTTTTGGCTTTCTGTTATCCTTAGAATTGTGTTTCCACATCAGCCATTATTATAGGCAAAGCCTCATGTGAGTTTAAGAAAAAGTTGTCTTCTCTGCCTTGTAAATTGGGATCTATGTAAGATATCCCAGAAAGAAGCTTGGGAGTTTTTGAAACTGTTTCATGCTGGGTTTTCACACTTGGTTTGCAATTCGTTATAATTTACTGTATTTTTTATTCAATACTGTCAGTGAGCCCTGAGTTCCCTGCTTTGTAATTATGCATATTGTTTTTCCTTCTTATAGAATTTATCCTTGTCTTTATCTAATTTTCTCCCCTTGATTTTAGACTACGCCAAATTACTGAGATTCTGGCACTGGATCCTGTCCTCTGAGAAGTTTTTAGTCTGTTTTTATCTGGAGTGAAATGCTGGGGTCTAAACCCCAAGCCCCGAATTAAGGTTGACATATGGGTGATTCCCACAGCCCTTCATAAAGAGGGGGTGACTTTGCCTTATAGCTTCCCCCCAGGGTGCAGCCGGCCCTGCAGGGAGAGCCATAAGGGAAATGAGCCCCAGGGGTCCTGCATTGAGTTGACAAAGGTCAGGTGTCTGCATGGGGATAAAAGCCGGGACCACTTGGCAGGGAGTCAGGAGTGTCTGTCTGTGGAGTGCACTCCATGGAGCTACCTGGTTCAGGGCAGACCTCCTGACTTCCTGGAGCTGGGCCTCACTCTGTTAGACCTTTGTGAATGCGGGTTGATCGGGTGAGAGTCACTATGTGGGACCTTTTTCTTATATGTTTAGATCTCTGGTTTGGCTGTTTCCCATGCCAACTATGGGCAACCTTGGCTCACTGTTTATACCACCTGTTGTGGGCTGAATCATGTCGTTTGTGGGATCGTTGGGGGTGGCGTCGATTATGTACCAGCTGATTGACTTGTTTGTACCCCCAGCAATCATTCATGGAATGTTTTTTTTGTTTACAATACAGTCTTGTGTATTGTTTCATCTTCCTGCTGGCTGTATGATTTTTGTTGGGCCTGGTCACTGGCAGAACATTGGAGTCGTCTGTTTATTTTAGAAGTCTATCACCCTCTTCCTCATCTGAATCATAAATGGAAATAACAGCACAAACCTGGGCATAGAAGAGACTATGACTGACTTTATCTGTCTTCTACACAAGGTATGTGCACATTTTATGGTAGTAGTCCCAAAACTTATTTCCTTACCCAAACTATACTTACTAATTCTGTGAGCGGGTATCAGAAGTCTTACAAAAGATAAGCAACACGACATTTATGTATGTTTGTACTAGTAACCACATTAAAATTAATAATTCATTTGGTTGGAGAAGTTGCTTCTCAAACAGCTCTTTTAATCACTCCCTAGTCTCTTCTACATGCTCATATGTTATTTTCTTAAACATTTAAGTCTATTTCCTGATAGTTAAGTTAATTTAACTCCTTTTAATTTTCAGATTTTATCCCACACTATATTAAAGCTTTCAAATTTAAACCCCCCATATTTTTCCAGTTTCCTGGGCCCTCATTCTCCAACAACAGCAACAACAATAAAATACTAACTTAAAAGTTTGTTTTAACTAGATCTCTCAATGATTTTCATCAGATACTGAACACTACAATACCCCCTACCATAAATTCTGTAATACACTGGAATTGTCTGTTCCTTTCTCCTACTTCGATCCGCACACCTGTGCACTGTTAAAAATAATCCCATTAAGCATCTGGTTGCTAATGTCTTTGTGTAAAAAATTGAATCAGGGAGTTCACTGAGAACATAAGCTTGCCTCTCTTGTTCCCTAGTTTCCTGTTCTATTAAGTAATGAATCTGGTTTTATTTTTTCTTCCTTTCACTTTAGAAGTATCTGCAAAGCCTTTTACAGACCTTGCTGCTTATGAATCTTTTATTATTATCAAAGTTCTAATTGTCTTCTGAATCTTAAAACAAGTTTCAGTGATTTCCTGGCTCCCTCCTGCTTCCAGGGTTCCTCCTCTTAATTATTAATACCCCCAGCTTTCTCCTTTCCTCATAAGTAAGGTTGGCTGCAGCACAGGGAAATGCTTTGTTTGAGGCACAATTTGAAGAGGTATGTGGAAAGTAATATAAAATGTACAAATTGCACAAGGAAGGTCTTCCAAATACAATTTTGAGGAGTGAGAGAAAGCTAAGGAATGCACATAGGAATGTGCATTCAGTTTCCTACTCTTTGCAAGACGATTTGGCTCAGCAGTAAGGCAACACACAAATAATTTTTAAAGTCTTTTACAGTATATTGTCATTCTGGATAATTTTGTTTTGCAACTTTTTATTACTTTTCTGTATTTACAAGAAGAAATGTCACCAGACTATGAAGCTGAAGTGTTGATTGTGACATACGTTATCCTCATATGGCTTGTCTGATACGTAATAAATTTTTGAGTTTTGTCTCTGCTTCTTTTGCTTGAGCTTTACAATCTAAGCTTAACAAGTATAAAAAATTTCAATGCACTAAATGGCTGAGAGGAAAAAATCCCTACTTTTCAGACTTCATCTTCACTTTTCAAGTTTCTTTTATGGTATGAGATGCGATCAATAAGACACTGTTTAATTTGATTCACTGTTATGACCTTGAACTGTGGTGTCAAAAGTTTTAACTCCTCATTAGTGTACAGAAGTGAAATTAGTAAAAGGATAAAGCCCGGCCATGGAAGCCATCTCCTTTCCTGGATGTTAAATCAATCCTTGCTTATATCACAAACTGTATTCATAATAAAATCAAATCCTGGAAATGCAAGAAGGTTATTTATCTTAAAAAAACCAACTTGTTAGGTAGAGATGTCATCACTATGTCAATCACATAATTAAACAAACAACATTGAAATTCTTTTGTTTCCAAGAAACCTAGAATTGCATTCAAGTTTCCTTCTTCTTAACAGTGCTATTGTCTTTCCTTTCAAAAACTCACATGTACTTAAAATGTCAGGACAGTGTTCTTTCCTTTGTACTTATATGTTCCTTGACGTTTTTCAATATCAATCAGTGAATACAGAAAATTATTTTCATCTTTCCTTGGAAATATTTGAGACATTTGGCTTAACTCTAGTTTTGGTCTGGACATCTTATAAAGTTTTCTTTGCTGTTCCTCTGTGCATGCATGTTTTCCCTCTCAGCTCTTCAGACTAGAAATGGCAGTTGTCATGACAACATAACACATTTACAGCTTTTGTATTCCTATTTCTTTTTTGATGGCAGCAGCTGACAGTCTTTTTTTAGAAGCACAGGCGTATAAATTTGTCCCCTTCTATTTTTTTACATGTAGATGCTTGCAAAAAGTAAGTCGTTAACTAAGTTATAATTCGATTCCTTTCAAAACACATCCAGGGAGAAGTTTTCCCATAGATATCTAAAATGAACATTTTTGTATACTACACCAAAAAACAGGCAATTCTATGTATAAAATGATAGTTTACATTTGTAGTATAGTTTGCTCAATGCCCAGACAGATACATGAAGCTGCAATTTGCTATTAGCTAATATTTGTTCTGTAGATTCATTTTGTACATGTAAATGCACACTTTGAACATGTAATTGGAAAATCTGGTGAAAAATGTCCTGTATGTAATCTTGGAAACCTTCCATACAAGAATTATTACAGTTGAATTGCCAAAAATTGCAATCAGTTTTCAAATTTATCAGATTATACTTTATTTTTCTACACAATCCTCTCTTTTCTTTAATAATCATGCTTTACTAATATTTCTAGAAAAAAAAGTGTTTATATGAGTCATTGCCACACTTTTTTTTCATTGATTAAATTATTAAATTCAGCTAAAAGTTCAATTCTTAATTATGTCTGCATCACAATATTTCTAGGACTAGTAATTGTTAAGTAAAAATTTTCCTCAAGGCTGCAAAGTTTTGGTAACTGTAAGTCAAAAATGGGCAAAATAGAAAGAATGTTACTAGGTCAGTTGTCTGATACTTGACTAACTCTTTTCAAATGTAACAAATATTGCTCAGGCCAGGAAAACAAAAATCAGGAAAACGCAGGGAAAAAAAATTCAAACCATAACAAACTACTGAAATGAACAAAAAAGGGACACAGGAAAGACACAGTCAAAGGCTAGATGTATCATTCTCAGCCTCTGGCATTTCCAAACTTTTTAAGCCCTGTAACTTGTATCTTCCTTTAAATATCATTCCTGACTTTTGCCATTAATTTTTTACCTAATGTATTTCCTTGCAAAAATATCCAATAATGTAGTTATACACAAATATTAGATAATATTTGTAGAAGGTAAAGATAAAATTGTAATGGGCATCAATAAACCATCAATATTTTAGGGATGTAAAATTACCTAACTAAAATACAGAATAACATAGTCGTATTCAATTCACTGTGAATCAGGTACAGCAGAGGAATTACAAAGACACAAAGATAATATCAGTACTCTTCATTAACTAATGCACTAGAGAAAATTTCAATCTATTTAGGGGTGACTTACAAAGAAGAAAAAGTGGCAAAAAGTCTCATGTGAGTTACTCATTACAAAGTATTGGCTGAATGTCTCAGGGAGTGGATGTTTCCTTTCCCTGCAAACTTTGCCTCACTTGTATTCTGCTAATGTCTTGATTACTGCAATCACACTCATGTGTTTTGATAGCCACTTCATTTCTTCAGCATAACTATCTCCCAGCACAGCCTGGAGAGCAGGCATGCACAATTTTTTACACCCTTGCACCGAAGTACCAAAAATAAGGAGTCAACATACCACATTTCCCAAAGGTTACTCTTCCCCTTCGGAGACAGGTATCCTAAAGTAGCACAGCGCTGAGCTGCTGAGAAAGAGTGATGGATTGTGACAGGGTGACTCTTTTCTTTTCTTTTAATGAATGTTCATTTTAGCTCTTCCTACTCCCAGACTGAGGGCCCCAGCGCAATTCTGAGCTCAGGTGTAGTATGATTTACATGTTAATGTGGCACAAACAGGCACTAGTCACAACTAGTTATAAATATGCTTGTCTTTCACTTCTGAGGTTCACTGGATGCTATTGAGAGAATAAAGAAATAACAAAACCATTAGGACCAAACAAAGCAAGAAGTCTTCTTGTCAGCAAGCATATCCATGTCTCTGTCAGCCCCACGGAGTATTCTGCAGAAGACAGCAGCAATATTTATTTAATTGGTTCTTTGCACAATAGGGAGAAGTGTTTAACCAAAAACTCCAGGTGCCATAGCTACCAAGTGAAAATATCACATATAAAACCTAAATCACCAATTATTTCTCACCTTTCCAAAGCCAAGAAAATAATGAAGTATGGCCCAACTCTCATTCACTCTCCTTGGCCACAACACACGTCCTTGCTTTCTTTATTCAGCAGGGTGAACTTTAGGAGCATCGCTTTCGTGCCTACGGGTGGGAGCACAGCTCCATCGCTTGAGCTCAGAGCACAGGGCGGGAAGAAGCAACACATGGCAGACTGGGTGAGTGCACAGCTGGTGCTCCCAGTGAGCCTAGGAAATGGGAAATGGCACAAGCAGTCAGTCACCTGCCAGTAAGGCAGTCTTCTAGGAGAGGGTACAGTGGGCTTGTGCTCAGCCTCCTGCCTACTCTCCAGGGTAGCAAGGAGTCGAAAGGAGGTATGAAGGAGCTGATGCAGCTGCTGGCCTGGACCAAGGTGTGCTCTGAGTCCTGGAGCACTGTGAGAGTCAGCACAGCACTGGGGACGTGCTGCGGGACACGGTCCCCTGCGCCAGCTATAGCTGGGGCACCGTGGTGATGGGAGCTAGCTGGAAGCTTGTGACCTCACACCAGACATGTAGTCACAGGAAACTGTGAGCTGGCAGCAGGAAAGACAAGCTTTGGTGGGGAAGGCATCTGGGAGCCAAATCTGACCCAAAAGTAAGAGCCAGTGTGCAGGTGCATCCATTTACTGGTCAGACCTGTTGTTGCCCAGGGTTTGCAGCTTGCTTGGGATCCAGATCCATGATGTTGTGAAGAAGTTGCCGAGGGCTTGTCTAGCCCATGAACCCTCCTCATCAATGATACTGGCAGAGGAAAACTTTAACACGTCATTAATGACAGGGCTCTGTGGGGTAGAGGAAAGAGCAAGAGGCCAATGTTGTTTATTCTCCAGGAGATTTTTGGCTTGTGTTAAAAACAATTTATGATACAGGTAATGGATAAGAACAAGGAAGTTGTTGCTGGACCTGATGCTCTCAAATAAGAAAGAACCTATTTAAGATGTGAAAGTTGGTGGCAGTCCTGGCTGCTATGACTGTAGTAAAGGGGAGAGAGGAAGTGACCCAATATCTGCTTTAGCATGAGCTGTACTGTGCTTCAGACAGCACTGACAGTATTCGCTAGCTCTCCATTACCTCTGAGAAGAGAGTAGGCATTTAATTTGTCATTGGACATGTCTAGTTTTGGGGAGTTTGAGTCTGAAGGAGAATCCTATCCTATCCTATACTTCAGTAATTATGAGACAGCACATTGGCTTTGAAACTGACTGAGAATGCAGTGGAAAGCACGTGCATATCTGTAAGAACTATACATCATGAAATGCAGTTAATTTCCCACTTCTAGCAGAGAGGTCAGTTACAACGTCACAGTTTGATTCAGCTGTTGGCATATTGGTGTCAAGTTCCATTTGAGCTCTACAAGGATAACTGTACAAAGCTGGTTTGATATAAGACATATCAGGGCGGGTGGGGTGGTGTACACACCCACCTGGAGTAGTAAATGGAGGTCAGATGAGGACACATTGGAGCACCTGATCTGAGCCTTTATCCCCACAGATCAGGCTCTCTGCATGAAATGAAGGTGATAATCTGTGTTTCAGTCCTGTGATGTGAGGATAAGCTAATGTTTACCAGATGACTGTCTGAATAGGTACTTCAGTTGATGACATTATCTGAAATGTAAGTTCTTTTTTAACTCATTTCTGTACATTTCAAATAGGTATGAACAGTTTCTGTACAAAACTGCAGTACTGTTGTAACTTACAATTTGTGTCAGAATACAAAAGTCATCTTTATTTCTATTTAGTTTTCAGCTTTGACTGCCAAAACATCCCACAAATTACAGTTGAGTAAATATGTGGGAAAAATATGTCAGAATCTACCTCGGCATCCTGCTCCTGCACAAGGGACAAACATAAGCCCCATGCCATATTATGCTCACTTCAGTCTTCAAATTTGGCAAATAGTACTTTGTGTGATATGCAGAACTTTTGCTTGGCTGCACAGTTTTGCTGTCAGTAAACACCACTCTCGGTGGCTTTCAATACTTAAGAAGGAGCAAGACAACTTGGCTCATGATTGTTCTCTTGAAATTCTTAGAAGCTAGATGTCAGGGAAGTGTACTTCAGCAGTCCTATTACAGTTCACTTTATATGTCAAATTCTAATCATGGGTCACATTATATCATCCTTCAGAGGTTAATACCATTGCAGAGCATAATAAACATTTAAGGCAGCAGGCTATTAAAGGGATTCCTAGTATTTCATGAAATCTTTTGCATGCAGGTTAGAAAGATATTATCTCCAAGCCAATTTTTCAGCTGTTAAACTTAAGAAACACCACTGACAACCTTGGAGATATATCGAGTCCCATTTACTGATAATGTGCCTTTTCATTTGTCTGTTGGTTTGTGTACAAAGAAAGCACCTGAGAAGGTCTGTAATATGGACTTTGCTGACCAAGACACAAATGCCGTGGTAGCTGGGGGCCTTTGTTAGTTTTAAACTTGTTTTCCAGAGGTAAAGCATTGTCACAGAGGATTTTTATTTCTGTGCTTTATGAGCAGGTTTTCCTTGTTTCTGTGAACAAGAAAGTTTTCTTCATGGTAAAAGAGTCAGCACACAAGTAAGCCAACTTGGATTTTGTGGTTTGGTTTTGTTTCTTACCAGTTAATGGGAAAAAAAAAAGTGATCTCAACAGATTCTTGTTATAAGCTTGAGACACTCGGAAGTAGAAATAGCAGTGAATTTTATATGGCACGCTGAATTATTTTTACATCTGGAAGATTTTTGTTTTCTAAAATAGTTGGAGCTTCTTGTGACTGCACAGTTTTTAATGCCCTCTCTTTTTCAATTTAAAGCAACAGTTTCTCAGAAATACTTGATTGTAATATTTATTTTAATATACCTGTGACATATTTATTCCTTTTCATTATTTTTTCTTTTTCAAAATCAAAGTGATATTGTTTCTAGTGTTTTCAACTAAAAAAGACAGCACAGTTCCTTTGCAAACAAGCCTGTGGAAAAGAGCTGTTAATTACAAAACAGGATGGAAAGCCACTTATGGATTTGCCATAATACCCCTTAGTTTTGCTTTATGTTTTTGGAGGTACTCAAGTTCTGACTATTTTAGAGGCTTTGCAGTGCCCGAGCACTACAGTACACTGAGAACATGTGCACCTAGGCTTCCTTTGACCTAAATTCAGATACGAAAGTGTAGGTGATCAATGGAATCTAATCATCCAGGCCTAGCTATAGTCAAGGCATACAGAAAGACATTTACAGAGCATCATAAATTCCCTCTCAGAAGAAGTGAAAAGAATCACTCTTTGGAAGTAAAGATCTCTAGGGGTCTGGCCAAGAAAATCTCCTAGGACAAGCAAGAGTTTTAAGTGGGTGCTTATAAAGATGCAGAGGATAATTGCAGCCACCTAGGGACAGATTGGCTGAGGGCAGCTCAGCAGGAGAGAATCCTGCTCCCCATTCACAAAATCAGCTTTTTCTGATGTTCCTTGCTTCATTTGCTGTGTATTCCCTATTGCAGATGGCAAGGTAAAGACCCTGATGCCAAGATTCCCTTCCATTCCTTCTCCAGAAATCATTTGTCGACGAGGGTTCCAGTTGGAAAAATACTGTTCAAGCATGTAATTAAAGACTCTCATTATGTATAGGCATGGGGGAGCTGAAAACAGTTGCATGGTCTGCTTTCCATAGTCCTGAGATAACTGTGATGATAATGATTACAGTAGATAAAGAGCTGATTTCAGTCTGGATCCTGATGTTACATTAATTAGCCTTTCAACCAAAGTATTGAGGGGTTGCTTTTTTTTTTTTAAAAAAAAAAGAACAACTTGGACATCTTTCTTCAGTGAATACATTTATTTTTCACTTTTATGCACACCTTCACTCTTCTCTTTTTGGTCCTGTTGCTACAATAATGCTGGCATGAAGTTTTCAGATTCATGTTCTTAATAATTGTTTAGTTTCCAGGTCCTAGGGACATCTAAAATCCTCTCTTGTTTTGTTTGGATGGTTTGTTTGAGTGGGTTTTGTTTTGTTTTTAGGTAGGGCTGGTATTAATTGGTTCGTAAGTTAAAGGAATAAAAGAAACTGTTAGCAAATCTGGTTTTGTGTCTACGCACTGTAATGAAAAGAGAAGACAATTATTCCACAGAGTAAAAGATTGGTTACATTGGGTTTTATTGAATGTTGATTGGCATCCTTACATGATTTAAACACTGGCTTGTGTCATCTGTATTACAGAGCCAAGGGATCACAAGTGAGGCTGGAGCAGAACTATAGCAGCACATTTTTTTTCTGCTTATTGGCAAAGTAAAACTGTATATTTTTTATCTTCCAATAAAGCCCCAACAGCTTTCAAAAGAAAATATTTTTCTTTCCTTCTTTCTCCCATTTTTCCTATTCTTCTTATAATATTTAAACAACTTTCTTCCAAGGAAGGTTTTTTTAACTTCATGGGTATTAAAATTTTATTAGCTAAGTTTGAATGTAAAATAGTTGTACCTAGAAAAACTATTAAAATGTCTATAACATAAAAGGAAAAAATGATTCCACATCTAAAACTGACCACTCTTGCTCACTATTTTTTTTTTTCACTTAGTTTGAAACCTCATTTTTAATTCAATAAAATGATACCTGAGAAAAACAAACAAACAACACAAAACTCATTCAGTTCTAAAGCAGGCACTGTGTAAACTAAATACCAGCCCCTGGTTTAAACTCCTGCTCTGGAGTGTATGTGTATTTGGAAAGCCAGGTAAAATAGGGATGTCAGAAGTCACAGGTTTATTCCTTTTAGCCACAAACATCATATAGATGCCAAAAAGTTAATTTGCTTTTCTCATATGATAAACCATTCCAGCTGTAAAGTTCAGGAGTAATGACCCTGACAACCGTCACTTAAACTACTAAAGTATTAACACAGAATTGCTAATGTTCAGTAGAGCTGGCACTGAAAAATCAGTAAAATTTACTAAAATTGCCATCACTGGGAATTTTTTTTTTTTTTTCTCCCAGAATAGTTTCATGTAACATTTTCTGATATTTAATTAGCCATGTTAATGATATTTAAATCCAGGGGTACTTCTCCATCTGCCAGCTAATTATGACACTAATTTCTTCTTCTGAGAGTGACAACTTCTGCTCAGTGTGTGGGGTCTTTTTCACCATGTCCTCTTCTTAGCTCTGAAACCTGTGAGGTTAAAGGAAGATTCTAATGACAACCTCCAGTGTAGCTTCCTTTGAAGGCTAGGACCAAGAACTTTGATTTCAGGTCACTCCCTATGTGGCTACCTTTAAAGTTCACCTAGATTAACATTCAGTGATATTTTTGACAGCTTTGAGTGCCAGGAAAAATCTTTACAGTGGAATAATAATGCAAATAAACTTTGCATAGTCCCATTAAATCATTAAATGCCACATTGTTCTGTAATGGGAGTGACATTTCATTATTTCTAAAGCATCAGATGTGCCTCTGTGCTCACTGCCTGTTTCATGGTATTAATACTGCTGACAGAATACAATAACATTGGAACAAGGAATTAAGGGGTCCTAGGACTTATATGATGCTTGCAGATACCAGAAATTAATGAAAAATAGAGGTAAAAGCATCATAGAAGAACTGTGCTGGTCTTTTTAGAATGTATTCAGATATTTAGTCCAGACTGTCAAGACTATTAATTTTTCTTTTGTCCCTATCTGTTGAAAACAAAAGGAAAAAAAGTAGTCATCTGTCATTTGGATAATATCCTCCAACTTTTGGTTGTGGTTTTTGGGGTTTTCCTCCATGTTTTTCTCCTTTTAACATTTACAAACCCTTATATAGAGGTAGTGCACCATGCACTTGAGTATATAAGGCATAAAAGCAGACAAAAAAACCCAACCTGTTTTCCTTTTAAACAGATCTCTCTGAAGTCCAAAGACTTATTCTGAGAAGGAGTCAAATTCTTAAGAGAAATGAGGCCTTTACTGTATTCCTTTAATGAACTATTAAAATGTTTAGAAGAAAGAAAAAGAATTATCTGAAATATGATAAACAATAATATAAAACAACTTAAGAAAATCAGGGAGAAAATCTGGCCATATATTGAAAAGAGGCATGTCCTAGGGAAGTAAACAGAGAAAATTTCAGAAATTATATCCATTCTTTCTCTGGCTGCTATGGGAATGCTTCTTTGAAGGAATATTCCTGTGTATGACCTTCAAGAACAGCCAGAGTTTAGATTCATTCAGTGGAATGAGACAAAATAAAGGAAAAAAGACCCTAGGTTCATCAAGACATTTACTATACTATAGTGTAAGCACAGATCTGTGTGTCAAAGGGCCTTTCTGATGAGAGTTCATAGGGCCACTCAGGAATTTCATCAGGTATTTGCAGGTATTTCCAGCTGTGGGAAAAAGTATTTCCTACACTACCAATGAGCAGGTCAGTTCCGTTATGAAAGAAGCCCGGACTCTGCTTAGGTGGGAAAGCAGAGAGTTGGGCAGTCAGTTCTCTGTTGACCAGCTCTTTTGAAAACTTTGGCCTGAAGGTCTCCAGGTAACCATTAGGAAATACCCTCCTTTTGCTGAGGTGTCTCATTCCAGGTATTCAATTCCCTCACTAGTGTGTCTTTTCCCCACTTTGACTTCTGTTAATCTTTCCAGTATTAGATCATGTCCTACACTATAGATTTTTCTTGGGTTATGATATATTTTCCTCTTTTTTTAATCATCAAGGCAGCACCACAACTGCATGTTACAGATCCCACAGCTTCTTGCTACTACCCTTTAGTGCTACTGCCAGACAGATGGCTGACAGGTCAATATTCTTGGTCCATGCTGCTGGAGAAGAAAAGGTGCTCTGCAAACTTATTGTGCTAGCTGCATTTTTTAAACTGTTTTCCTAGTTTTGAATGACAGCAAGTAATAAACCACCATTTGTACCCTTTGTAATTAAAAAAGGGAAAGCTTTCATCTGATATTAAAAATGATGCAATATTCTAAGTGAAGCTACATATCCTGGAGAGTCACTGAAAACATGAGTAATCCTGTTTACCTGTCCACTCAGAGAATTTCAGGGCCTGTAAAATATGGGGATGATAATTTTCTATTAATTTAGCTTATTCTTGTATTGAGATTAGAAGATTGGAATCAACAGCTCTGAGAAATTCTGGTGGAGTTAAAGTCTTTTGGTAGGAAAGGACAAAGAAAACAAAGGATGCTAAGTGTTTTTAGGGTAGAAATTGGCCTGTCAAAGTTTGAGAACACTGGTCTTGTATTAACCTGATAATAGCAGTCTTACTTCTCACAGCAGTTGGTGCAAATTAGAATGAAAGTAAGTATTAAATGCAGGTTATTGTGGCCTTCAATTCCCTGACATTTCATGAACCACTTATCAGCCATCAAAACTGCATAAACTTTAATTTTACCATGGCTTCCAAAGTCTTGAAAGAAAAAGTCAATAGCTGTCTAATCCACTTGAGTTTGTGGGATGATGCTGTGTAGAATCTGGTAATTAGTCATGAGATCCAGCTTTAAGCCACAGATCCATTTCTGTCACTTGACCTACCTTTGTGACTGAGACATAGATACACCTTCCAAAATCTTCGCTGACAGTACAGCATAGAGAATTCAGTGACCCTTAGATTATTTGACTCTGGTCCTTGTCCTGCCTGAACTTTAGCCTTTCTGCAACATTGCTTACTGTCTGGCGAAAGAATGAGCGGTTGCAAACTTAGTCAGAAGATACAACTCTGTTCTCACAAAACCCTTTCCAAAATAAAATGGATAAGGGTGTCAATAAAGACTAATAAACAAAGCATTTTCCCCTTTCAGATCTCAGAATTTTTTTTAAAGCAAGCATGTAAGCCCAGGTCTTCTGCATCCATTGATCTCTTGTGCTTCTTAATACAATTCCATACCATGCATCAAGATACCTCCTCCTGTCAGTGTCTGAGGTAATGCACTGAGTCATAACGTTAATAGTTCAGCAACTGAACTGTTTCTAACCAGCTATTAGGACCACCCAAAAGAACACATTATAGACATCCAAAAAGAAGAGCTTTCTGAAAAATAATTCCTACTCGTTTGATTAGTTTTCTGTGATCACTGGAAGACTGATCTTGCCATGGTCCCCAAAATACCACACATTTTGGAGGTAAGAGTGTACTTAGACACTTCACCCTTGTATTTTCGTGGTTGATGTGTTCCCATTACTGCCCCTCAACTCTCCCTAATGTGAGGTGACTAGTACAGTTCTGCAGTTACTGACCACCTCACACTCTCCTAACAAGGAAACTTTCACAATCAACCTTGCTATTAAAAAATAAAAAATTTAGCACAGACTATAGCTCTGTTCATATATTCCATTCAAATATCAGCCACAAACAGGGTGTGAAGTCTAACTTGCACCTCGTGTCTCTGGTAAATCCCTATGCTATTAAATTAAGCAGAAGTTTAAGAATCAGTAACAGACTGCTCAGTGCTGTGGAATTTCCAATGCAATGTTGCAAAGAAACATACATGAAAAATTACTTCGGTGATTAAAACTCAGCCAGTCAAAAGCCTTAGGGTCTGCAATATCATTCAAACTGACAGAATAAAAATGTTTGACCTGATCTGTCATATTACAGCACTCAGCATCTATTTATGACAGTCTGACTTCATCCCATCGGACAGCTTCTCTCAGCTGAGGAGCTGTTAGGAAGTCCTGCATTGCCTCTGTAGGTATTTAGCCTGTGGTGCTGAAACACTTGTTCTGAATCACAGCCGCAGCTCTTAATCTGAGAAAAAATTAAAAAAGAAAAATAATATGAGGTTCACAGAAACAGGAACAAGAAAGCACCTCAAGTGCTTATGTCAGTTATGAAACAAAAGCCTACTTTTAAATGTCACTGAGATGTAGAATTCCAATTTCTATTGCCTTTCTTTTCCATCTTCAGGTGACTACCTTGACAAAAGTGCACACTTACAGTCACAGTGCCCCAAGGACAACAGTGTCAGTCTGGTACAGCATGTTTTTCACAGAACAAATAATTTTCTAACTGCTTTCTATCTTAGGAAATTACTGAACCAAACTCCTATTCCCTCCTGCTCCCCTGTTACCTACCTGTATCCTTTATTCAAAACTTGTCTGCTCTATTGTATCTTAACAGATGGTGAAGGTGGGATATGGGCTCTGTCATGAGCAAGAACGCTGTGTTAAATTGTCCTCTCTCTAGGGTGCTGAGTCTTCTCAAAAAGAACTGATGTTGAGTAAGTTGAAGGAGAAAAACTCCTGCTACTCTAAAGGAGCAGGAAAAAAACCTGCTCCTTTCATGGCCTTTAGAAGCATACCAAGATCTTGGGCACTTGTCACAGTAATGCATACTGCACCAGTACGCAGCTAACAATTAGTTTAGTATGTCAATTGTACTTAGTGATATGCGTTTGACACATTGGGGTTAGACATGTTTCTGTTGCAAAAACACAGCAAGGCACCTGCGGTGGATGAGAAGCTTAGAAATGTCCTGTCTGCTGGTCACTGGCTCACTGCTAGGAGTTTAAACCAGTCACCAGCAAACTGGGTAGTTGGCTGTGGGGATGTTCAGCAGCAGCTGTGAATGCGGTTGCTGCAGCCTCACTCTTCCCCAGCTGCCCCTGGCCCTCATCCACTCTGGTAGATGCTTTGGCACTCCAGTGACACCTGCTGCTGTGCTCAGGGGCCAGTTGGGGGGTTTGTCTGATCACCACTGTGTATAAAACTAAGTATCTACCTTTTAAGTTACTTCCTTTCTTCCCTTTTTAAAAATCTGACCCATGCTGGGGGTGAGGGCGGGAAGGAACACTCACATATAAGCATCAGCTTCTCACTTTTTACTGCTGTCATGTTAGGCCCAGAAATCATAGGCACAACAGCAGAAGATGTGGCTCACAGCTAAAATTACAGTGAAGGATGACTTATCTCTAAACTTTGAATCCTTTTAATAAACAAACTCTAAACATGAACCACCAAAAATAGTGTGTATGAGATCACAGTGCAACTGGAAGAATATTTACACTGTAGGAAGAGGAAATTAATTTTGTCTTCAAAATTCTAATTCAGACACCATCATGACAGCATTGGCATTATCCATGAAAGACAGTAAAACCAGGAATCATTTAAATAAAATTCACAAACTGTAGTTCTCATCCTTCTCAGTTACCAAATAGTTAGACAGACTGTTCTTTAAGCTAATATACAAAAGATAAATACAGTTTCATTCTGTATCTATACAGCCTTACCAATAAGGTGTTAGTCCTCCTAAGCTACACGTTGTCAGGTGCTGAACTGACACTGAGCACATTGGAATTTTTCTTAGCTGAGAGCACTTGAGAACAGTTGTTGTGTGAGATCCAAACAGATTAACTAGTGCTGCCAGGTTTTGTTTTTCCAATCTAGGAAGGAGAAGAAAAAATAAACAGGAAAAAAAAAAAGTCAGGAGCAGGAACAAGAAAGAAAGAAGGAGAAGGAGAAGAAGGAGAAGGAGAAGGAGAAGAAGGAGAAGGAGAAGGAGAAGGAGAAGGAGAAGGAGAAGGAGAAGGAGAAGGGGAGGCAAGGCTCTTTTACTTTTATTGGAAATCTTTTACTTCCAACACAAAGCTAGTTTAAAATTATTTTATTTCTTTAGTATTAGTCATCAATGGTATACAATTGTATGGGTGCACTGCATTTTACAGCTTCCTAGAGGATAGATTCCTACTCAGAGGTCAGTACAGTACACTGGAATTCATAAATTCAACTGCACACACAAGCAGTGAAATTTAAGAGTAAATGAAGGCAGCAAAGAAGTGGGTGTAAAATTAAACTGAAGCAGAGCTGTGGGTGACACTGGAATTTTGCTGAGCTTGGACAGTATGAATGGAGAGCTTAGATGTGGTGCAGTAAGTCACCAGACTCGATGAGGCACTTTGAAGCAAACTTCTTGCAGTGCAAAGAATAGTAATGAGGTTCCTGCTGCCATGGGCTTTGAAGACAGGACTTCTGCAAAAACTTTTCCATAAAGACTTTGTTCTGGTTAGTCCAAAAGAGAAATAAACATGCTGGCAGTCTTACTGTCAGTTCAGATTTTTTTTCAAGTCACCCGATTTTCTGTTTGTTTTTAAAATTACGTTCTTTTTTAGCAAATATTCTTGGTTTCATAATGTGGCACATCCAAACAAGATACTCACAGCTGTAGTTCCCAATGAGTAGTCCACTGCATTACTAGGCTTGAGCCAAAAGTTAAAATAGTGTGCTCATTTTTGTGCAATTGTGTCATGTTTGTAGAGAAAACTGCCTTGTAAATCTGGTTATAACTTGCAGTATGAGACATCCAGATTCATGTTCCACCTTTTCCTGGCCTTCAGTATCTGAAACAAATGTCTCTGCTTTACTGTTCAAGAATCCACAAAGAGCTGAAATAGAGCAACCCTTTTTCTTCTGATGGTCTATCAAATTGATGGTCTATCAAATATTTACAGTTCTAAACCAATGGAAGCTACTGCAAAGTGCTTTTCTTGCTAAAATACCCTTTATAACGTATTATTGTACCATATCTAAAAGCTAAGCACATAATTAAACCTTTTGCATTGGTACAATGTCTGTTCAGTCCTTCAATCTTCTTTTAAGATGTGATATACATCCTAGCGGATACACGAATGATTCAAAGGCTATGGTCTGTTTACAGCCCATACTTCTTGTTATTTAATCTCCTATCATTAAGACAACAATCCTTCTGGAAATAAGGAAAATATGTAATCATTAAATCACAGTTTTATAGGCATGTTGCTAAATAATTGAACAGCCCGTCTGTCACAAAGAAATAATCATGTATAGATATGAAACTCTGTGTAACATTTTGTATCCAAATATTGAAAGAGGAAGAGAAGAGGAATCATTTTCCTTGTTTTCATGATTAAAATTTCTGAGAGCTCATCATATGGTAGGATTGAAGAGCAGCAATTAATAATGCTTGAAGTGACAAAAGAAATAGTACTTAAAAACTCAAATGCAACCATAAATCTGCAACACTAATAATGCACTTTTATATACACTTTACCCACAGCCCATGAATGCCACGGTTTAGTGCATGATTTAGAAAAAGCTGATGATGTCTGTATGTTTCAATACAATTTATTTCAAAGCTATGCAAAGATTAAATTGACAGTCATGAATGTGTTTAAAGTAGGGATAGCCAGGACACAAAATCAGGAAGGTCTGGAAATATTTGGGAAAAAAAAAAAAAAAATTACAATTCTACATCCACGTCTGTCCACTGAGATCTATGGAACCAAACTCTCCTTAGATCATGCATACACAAATTAGCATGTGCCATTAGTATGAAAATTGGGTTTTCTAGAGGCTTCTTCAGGTAGTACCACTGGTAGGGGGTACCAATAACTATTTTCTCTTCATCATTTCCTTATGTTTTATATTGTTGTTTTTCCCTTGGATTTCTGCTTTACTTTTCTCCTCAGCTTTGCCTGTCAGGACATTTACCTTTATCGTATACAACAGAAAATAGATATGTTTCAGTTCGGGAAAAACAATTGCATAGATTGGACAGACCCTCAAATTTAGCTGTCCTTTCATTTCTTCTGATTGGAAAAGTGATCCATCCACATGCAACAAAGACAGAAAAACCCTGACTGCTGTTCTCATCCTGTCCTACAAATATGGCCCCGCTGAGATTAAATGAATTACACTAAGGAAGAAGAGGATGGTCAAGCACAGAGATGACAAAATGGATTTCAAATAAATAAATTCCAAATAAGTATGCCAGTTTTACACCATTTCTGTTATACAGACAAAATTTATTTTGTCTTTTAATGCAACAAGAGACCTTCATACCCTAGAAATTAAACTATTGGTTATACTCATAGGATTTCCAGGCTTTTTCTCATGAAAGCATGGATTTTTGGGCTGATCTCTTTTCTGCAAATACTCTGGTCACTGTTGTTGAAGGAATAATTATCCTAAACCATATTACTCTAGCTAGAACTCGCACCTGTAGCTTAAAACCAGCAACGAAGACTTCACCTGGGGGGAAGGAAAGCACCTTTTACAGAGCAGTTGAGCTAGATAGGCTAATGCTACAAGTTTATTGAAGGAGTAGCCTCCTACGTAGGGGGAATATACTGACCTGCCTAGAAGAGGAAACTTGCTCGGTATTACTTATGGATGGTTGTCTTCTGAATAATAAAATGTCATCTAAGGCCAGAGCCTGAAATGAATTCAAAGAAGCACTGGTTATTTTGTGGGCTAGTAATACTGTGACCCGTTTGACAGTGTTAATGGCAAAAATAGTAATTTTGAAAAATGCTGTAGTGGAGAATTGTTTTGATTTATAAAATCTAAATATTTTAAAAGTGGAAGTGATAACAGTGGAGAGTCAAGAAAGGTCAAGATTAGAGGTCTGAATAGAGATACTTTTAAGAAGATCTGGAAGACCAAAGTGTTGAGCCTGAGTTTTGGGAATAGCACAGGAAAAAGAATAGACAGAAAGAGCCAATTTGTTCTTCTCTACATCCTAAGTCTAACAGCTCCCACCTCACTTGCACACCAGTTTCATTATGACTTTTCCACAAAGTTTTTGACAACTTTATAAGACATACACATATTAGAAAGGCAACATTGTTGCTTCAGCAATTATATAGTATCTATCTCCACTTCTGCAGGACCTGGTCCTGCCAAGAGTCATAGTTTGTGTTTTAAAATGGAGCTGAACCATTTTGAAGTCAAAGAAGACACAGCCTGCTCTGTAACAAGTGCTTTCTCTGTCATCCTGATTTATCTCATCTGCCATATGCAACATGAATTTCAGCCCAAATTAGACTTTTTTTATTTACTGTTTTAATTAATTTGGTCATCTTTCATCTTAGTTATTTTTTTTCCAGGAGTTGGGGCTTTGTCCCCAGTTCTTTGAAATGTCATTTCTGCTTATAAAACAGTACATTTTACTCTTTTTTGCTCGTAGGTCAAAATTTGGAGGGAAGGAGGTGTCTTGTCTCACCAGTTTAGAAGTGCAATGTGTCAGTAGCTTGGGGGGTTCATTTGCCTTTGGGCATTCATTCTCATCACCAGCTATAAAGGCATTGCTGCACTGCTCATAGGCTTGTTTATTTTTAGAAGGATATTGACAGCTTGAAATCTCTTCAGGAGGAAATATATATATCCAGGAAGCAATGTTAAATATGAATACATCCTTTCTAAACCTTTGCAGATTTGCCATTCTTTTGACACCTCCACAGCTTGCTCAGGTATGCAGACATCTATGGCTCTGCCAGTCCTCAGAAAAAGAGATGGAAAATGTATTATGAATAATATGGATATCTTTAATTTCTGATGAAATTCCTCCCTGTGCACCATGACTAATTTTATATTGGCCAGTGAATACCATAGCCAGACACCTGAGGTAGGCTTTCTGGGGTATAGTGCAACCTAAAAAAACAAACAAAACAAAACAAACCAGCCATACACCAAAACTGGGGTTTGCAAAATAAGTTATGCTTTTTCTTTGATCTGATAGCATAGAGCATGACTTTCACAAACTTTCTCCTCCATCAGGCTCTTTTAGTCTTTAAACTGCAAAATTTTATTTTAAAGAAGAATAGGTATATGGTGTTTAAGAATAAAAACAATGTAAAATATTACTTTTTTTTTTTTTGAAGCAGGGACAAGAAAAGAGTTTTAAAAAGGATTTGATTTCATCACTGGAAAATGTTTTCTGTAAATTCTCAACTTATTTTGAAGGTAAAAAAATGTTGCTTGTTTTTTCTCAAACTGAATTTATAAGGTGACATCTTGAAGAAAATACAAAAAATGTTTCTGTCATGTGCCTGAATTCTAGTCACTCATATATGTGTTAAATTCCAGCAGCAGGATCACTGCCAAAAGTTTATCCTTCTCCTCACCACTGAACTTCCTCAGTTCAGCCAGCCATTTTCAGCTGGCTCAATTAAAACCAAAATCACTAAAGCATTTCTGAAATCTCTGAAGAACATCAGGACTGTTCTCACTTCTATTTCTGATCAGATGACTTATGTCTGTGTAGTCGTCTGTAAGATAATTAGATGATCATCTAATGTATGTACCTGGACATCATCTAGGTACATACAAAACTAAATAAAATGTAGTGATAGGGCTTCTCTTGTATAAATCCATAAATAGCCAACAACAGCAAAAGAACATCTGTTTATAAGCCTGTGTGGGAGATGGTAAAAAGGTAGATTATGGAAAAGGAGTTGCAGGAGTTTCAATATTTGTAATCATATGGATGGAATACCTGTGAGGTTTAGTACTAAGGAATGCTCCATTCAGACAATAAAATGCAATGGAGAAATAGTCCTCTTAGGCACTGATTTGGTCACCAACATGGAAATTATATGCTTTCCTTCCATTAGACATACTTTCAAGCACGACATGACAAAATCACTGCCTGAAATGTCCTTTTCTTTCCAATCTTTCAGCTCAGCTGGGTTCCTGTATTCACAAGCAGGGCAAGTTGCATAGGCAGCAAGCAGAGATGTAAGTACTGCAGACATGGCCATGTGCACTGCTCATTTCTGGGAACATTCCTTCTGCTGGCACCAACATTTTTTTCTCTTATCCTAGACAGTGAGAAAAAATGGCTTGCTTAGACAGAGGCATAAATCAAGTCATATGCTTATCTTTCCCATTCAGTATTTGCCTGCTGTGAGATCTATTCCAGTTTTATAGCAAGTGTACTCCTGTCAGAGGTTATTCAATGCTATGTATTTGCTTTGAGAAATTAGAAGAAAAACATTAAGGATCTGTAAAGATGACTGAAGGGAAATTAAAAAAAAAAAAAAATGAGTCTTTGACTGATATTTATATATTAGTTTTAAAAATTCATGCTATTTGACTCATTACAGAAAAAAGCTACAGCCCAAGGCATTACTCAGCCAAGCGGTCAGCAAGTAATACAGACCATTACATAAAACTTAGAATGCTCTCTTGAAATATAAATTTTATAGGAAATGACCATGTTATTGGATATTTTCTTTATTTTACTAGTACTGTTTGAAATACCAAACAGTTATGTGCTAAAAAAAAAAAAAAGACTGGTTTAATGAAAATTTAGCTTTCTTATGGATATGAGGGAAGTTGAGATTTTCTCACAAAATATCTTGTCAAATGACTCTTTAGAAAACGTGTTAGGCAGAGCCAGCATACATCACATCACTGGAAGTGCTGTGAAAGTGAAGAAACCAACTGCTGTATTAACAATAGGTATCTACTTTTATACAACAATAAAGCATAACCAGCTTGTCACTGAACTTATCATCTGATAAGCCAGTTTTTAGGAATCAGGAGGAGTATAAGCTCCCTTATGCAGATCATATTCAAATATATCTGTTGAACTTTAATATCCCTATTGCTTAATCACCATGTAATTATACTGTTGACAGATAAGGCTTCAAGTGATCATATGGGCTGCAAACAACAGAATTTCCACAGATGGCAATAGGCACTTTGATTTCTTTGGTGCTTTAGAGACTTTCCTGCTCATGGGCTGCATTTTGAGTTTCATTTTATGCCTCTTTTCTATTGTTTTCTACTTGGAAGGAAATTGTACTATGAAAAAGATGAGAAAGGACATGAAATGGTTAAGGAACATATTTCTCATAAGTGAGTTAGTTGTACTTTAATTATAAACCAGCTCATTCAAAAGACCCATGACTTCTCTCTTTTGATTACTACAATATTTTTATAGTATATACAATATACAATACTCTTTGATAATCCATGCAGGTCATGTGACTCCTTTGAGCAGACGACAATGAAATTTATACACACCTGAACACTCTGTCCAGTTTTTCCTCTTCCTTCTTCTTTTCAGCCACATGCTAGTATATTTTGCAGCACACAGATAAGCTTGATTTACCTGTGAAAAATACATTGCCAGTTTTCAAATTATGCTTTAACTGTCACAGTTTCATCTGCTTCATTATGTCAAGCAAAATGATAAAAGATGTCCTTTCACCATTCTTCAGGTAAGAGCCAGAGAGTAGCATACACATCTGCTAAGGTGTTTAAGATCAAATAAGTCTTTAATGAAAGGCATTGCCTTTACGTAACACTCAAACCCTGATTTTCAGAAGTCTTTGCCAGGCTAGGCTATCAGAGAGGCCCCAGAAATTTCAGAAGTTCCTATCACCCTGAGAAGGACATGATCATTGGCTTAAATTGAGCCCCTCAACAGTGATGTGCCTCAAATCAGTGAACTCTTCAAAATGGCACTTTCAGAATTTGGATTATTAATTGTGGATGACTAACACTAAGATTACACAAGACATTTCCTATGTAACGAGCCTGGGACATGATGATGGTTAGTATAAATGGTTATAAATAACCATTCGTGCAAATACTATGTTTCTGGAAAGAACTTCAGGGTACCATAAAGTCCCTTCCTTTGTCCTGAAAAAGTATCAGGTGTATCTGGGCCATGGCTGGCAAATTTTTCTTAACTTGCTCTATAAACTCCAAAAGAAATTTAGCAACATTTCTGTATGACATCTTCCTGAGCTTCATTCTTTATTTTCCTAATGTCTCAAATATGCATCTGAAAAGAAAACTAATCTAGATATTATCATTAGTTGGCCTTACAGTCTTGCTTCATAGTCAAATAGTCACCACTATAGAAGAGAAGGAATGCCTATAAGAACCGCTAGTACATTTATAAGTATGTTCATATATATGCATAATATATTCTGTATATACACACATACACATTTTTATATATCCATACACTTTTAACATGAAACTTGCAAAACCAGAGCAATGTAAAAGGAACACTTAATAGAACTGATACAATCTGTCAGGTAACTATCACCACTGAATACTTTGTGAGATCTAAAAACTGAACATGTTGGGAAATTCAGACTTAAGTGTTAGTCTGTTAAAAACAAACAAAAAACAGCTGGGAAAGCTCATATTCACAAATTATCTGAAGAAACGTACAGTGTATAATATAGTTAAAAGCATCTCACTATTTTATGAGTACATAAAAAAAATTCATTCTGTATGTATGCTACTGGGCCCATTCAAGGAATGTATTTTTAAGTTTCAGAAGTTCACCAGAGAGAAAAAAACTTCCTCTTCTAGACAAATGAGGAACTCTTCTGAATGGGTTTCCTGGCATCAAATTGCAGAGTGAGTGCAATTTAAATCAAGACAAGTTATTTGACTTAAATTGAATATCAGTACTCAAGGCTTTCATGCGATATAAGAAAAGCTTCAGAAATCTGCCAGCTATCCAGTCAAAGCATCTGTTCCCACCTTTTTCTAAGTAGGGGAGTTGTTTTAGGCACAATAGTATTGGTTTATTATCATTGTCTCAGCTGAAATGATAATTATAACACAGAAAGGAACTGGCCATAAGCTAATGAATAATTAAGCTCCTGTATTTCCCTGCTGACATTCACAGAGGAAAATACTGATAAGAATAATGCAGCTTTATGGATCAGGAAATGGGTTATTTGCTTCCAGGAGAAATAAATGCACCTAGAGAAAGTGAAGAAGCAGTTTTTATCTGAGAAGGGAGAGCAAGCATAGTATAAGACATGGGAGGTAATCCTGATGTAGACCACTGTAAGCAGCAAGGCTATCCATCAGAGGCTGGAAATAAAAAGTTGGATGAGTGAAAACAGGGCATGTTCTAGGCTATCTCAATGGGAAGTAGATGGGCCAGGTGTATTTACTTTTGCTTTGTTGCACAAAATTTCCTCAACTGGCACTGAATGAAGAAAAATCCCTAGTGATAATCTGCTGCAGGCACAGCAAGGATAACCCCCCCCCCCCCCGTCGTTGAGGATGGAGCCCTAGTCACTAAACTACTTTTCAGAAGAGAACTAAGGAGG
This sequence comes from Merops nubicus, assembly GCF_000691845.1. Taxonomy (NCBI): domain Eukaryota; kingdom Metazoa; phylum Chordata; class Aves; order Coraciiformes; family Meropidae; genus Merops; species Merops nubicus. Next base: position 26,114 of record NW_008585115.1, read on the forward strand.
TCTTTTTTAACTTTGAGAAGAGCAATTTTGTTAAACAAAACAACTTCACAGAGAATAGAGTTATTCATATAATTAGTATTCAAATAAATCTTCCCTCCTGACAACTTTGGATTTTTTTAAATGAAGAAACAAAACATTTTAAGGCTTTATGTTTTGGTGGGTTTCTGTTTGTTTGTTTGGTTTTGGTTTGTTTTGTTTTTTTAAGAATCATTTTCATTGTGAAATCATGATATTAAAATAATGATTTCAAAGTAGATTAAAAGGTTACATTCTCTCAAAAGGGAAGAAGATACTGAATTTAAATTTAAATAGAATGCTCTAATATTTTAGGGTTTTTTTGTTGTTGAAAAAGGGAGCATTTTGATTTTGGCTTGATGGGCTATTTTTATAGATGTTAAGTTTTTTGTTTAGCTAGTGAACTTCAAATTCTGTTATACTATTCCTTATATTAATTTTATATAAGTTTAAATCAACAAATTTCAAGTCACTTTTTCAAGGATATAGGATAAAACTCCTTTCCTTTACACCACAGATAATATGAAAATATGAGAGAGATCCCTTGTAGTTCAGTTGATGCTTATACCTCATCGGCCAAGTTCTCAGGCAGCTACAGCCTGTGATGTCAGGGAAGGCAATGGAGTTGCTAGATACATGTGGAGAAAGAACATGAAACCAAATCTATGGCAAAATCCTATAGTTAACTTACTAGTTATGATAACATTTGGAGCTGTACCTTACCAGCAAAGTCAGAGAACAAGTAGATTTACCAGTGATTTCAAGGTGAATATTAGCTAGTCAAAGCTAATATCAATGGATAAAGAAAGACTGAAAAGTCCAAAATAAAAAGAATTAATCTGGACTCACTGTATCCTGGTTTTCTTCAACAGAAAGTGAAAAGAAGTGAAACCCTGGGAAAAAAAAGCAGAAATGTGATGATGTTGCAGAAGTTTCCTGTACTTTTCTTTAAAGGTACAGACTGAATTGCATGTGACCACCTGTGTGGGTTGACTGACAGTTTCAAGGATGATGAAGCCTGAAGGAATCTGGGTTTTAAAAAGGAGACTGTTTCTATGCACATCATTTCACCACACCTCAACCAATTAGTATCAGTTGTATTTTAGTTTATTTAGATGTTAGCTTTTCAGTTAATGATGATTAGGTTACAACACCTGCAATAAAGTATGTATTGTGAGAATTTAATTTGAAATATATTTGAAAAGATTGGCCACTTTTGAAAAGCTTTGACTAGTTAATATTCACCTTGAAATCACTGGTAAATCTACTTGTTCTCTGACTTTGCTGGTAAGGTACAGCTCCAAATGTTATCATAACTAGTAAGTTAACTATAGGATTTTGCCATAGATTTGGTTTCATGTTCTTTCTCCACATGTATCTAGCAACTCCATTGCCTTCCCTGACATCACAGGCTGTAGCTGCCTGAGAACTTAGCCAATGAGGTATAAACATCAAATCAACAAGAATGGGTTTGGGAGGTCCTTTTTGTTTTCCTGTTTACAAAATGTATGGCTGTCCTCTACAGACAAAAAAAGCCACCAATTTTATTACAGACATGATCAACCAGCTGTTCTTTTGTTCTGTATAGCTACTCACACCAGGAACCAAGCAAAACTGAAGTGGGTGGTGTTAAACTACTGGTTTTCAGTTCCATTCATTTTTATGCTTACTTCATTCCCTTTGTCTGTTTATGTATCTGCGCAAATGAAACAGAACATGTCTGGTTATGTCCCAGCTCTGCAAATATACAAGTTTTTCTGCCATTTCAACAGACTGTAATGTGATTATTTGAAGTCAAATATATCTGTCTCTGACTGCTGACTTGGTGCTTTAGGTAGCTAAGAGTAATTTATATTGTCTAATACCTACAGTTTTCACCAATAGTAAATACCTTTATGATTACATGAGCACTCTACTATAAATGGCCTTATTTCAAATATCTTTCAGGAATCTATTTGGTCATCTTTTCCTTCTACTTTCTTTACAAGCATTTCTTCTGAGACTGGATAAAAAAAAATAATTAGAAGGTGTTTATTCAAAGATATCAGTAAATAGACTTAGGGATGATACTAAACAGTAACAAAACCATTCTTTTTCAGAAGATCTGATTCTTATAAAGCTGCTACTTTTCCATTTTGCAAAGTTTCTAAAGAGTACTTTAACTCAGTTAATAGATTCGGCCAACAGCAGTCTCTATAGAATACTAATTTGTTTTGCTTAAATGGCTTATATACACCTGATTCCAACTTTAGAAAGCAATTAGTGAGCTAAAGAAATGGGTAATTTTTTTGGTATCCAAAACTGTGCTGAATCTAAATGCCAACATTTTTTCTAATTATGAAAAACACAAAGGGATGTCATAGGGTTAGAAAGCATATTGTGTCTTAAACAGAGATAAAATGACAGGCAGTGTATCATTCAGCCACATATTTGCTTTTTTAATAACACCAGGAAAACCCTCTGTGTTCTGGAACTGAAGTGCTTAGAGATTAGGAAGGGAAAAACACTCACTTAGCTTTAATGAAAATGGTCTTGTAAAGATAATCCTGGACCAGTTCTGAGTTTGGAGGGAGGGAAGGTAACCGAAGTCAGGAACCTTCTTTTCACTGGGCTGCTGGTCTGCTGCGGGGCAGGATTTGGCCCTGGGGACCCATCATGGTGCTCATCCAAACCCAGACCTAAGTGCTTACATCACCCAATAATGCCAGCTAGTGTCCTATGGCCACTCTGTAAATATGCTGCTCCTCCTCCAGCTGGCTGACAAGGGCCAGCAAAACCCTCCACTAGGCTCACTGCTCCTGCCCCGGCCTGCTTGGGTCTGCTCCACCTTTGTTTGTTTGCAACCTCTTACCTACGTGGGGCTTTCCTTTCTCAAGGAGTCCTTTTCAGCTTGTCCTTCAGACTTTCTTTTGACACACTGTTGTGCCACTCACGCTTACATTTTTTGTCATCAAATTGAGAGGCTGGTTCAGAATGACTTTCCTCCATCTCAGAGAGCTAACTCCTTTCATGATCTTCTGACAGAATGACTTATGATCAATACTTGTTAAAAAAAAGTGTGTGGGTAGGAGTTGAAGAAATTTTTTTTGTTGTTTGTTTTTTTGTTTGGTTGGTTGTTTTTTTTTTTGTTAGGCCTGGCTAAAACCAATATAAAGGAAAAAAAAAAGAAAAAGAAAATATCCAGACGATAAAATGTGATACTTTTATAATCCACAGCCTTTGCCCCTTTCAACAATTTCAGCTTTTTTGTGTTTAAAAAAAAATTCTGATTCAGAACCTATACTGATTCGCTAAAGCCTGAATTTCAACTCATCAATGATTTCACAGAAAGGCAGTTCAATGATGTTGGATCACCTGATGCTACTGGCTCATTTTGTGATATAATTGAGAAAACTGCTTGTTAGTACAGGAGAGAAGTAATTTTTGTACAGCACTTCAGCCCTGTTCCATTGAGGACTTGTTTCAGAGTCCATTAGCTGCTATGGAAGCTTTTTCATTGATTTTGAGAAATAAGATAACTCAAGGATGCTAACTCCAACTTTGACAGCTTTTGAGGTTTCAGGAAAAATAGTTTCTTGATGAGGCAAAACCAAAGTTCTCAGACAAAATGAAAAAATGAAACCACATCAAAAAGCCTATTTTCAGATTTGAAAGGTTAGCTTTAAACTTTCCTCTTCTTTTTTTCTCTCAATAGAAATCACCAGAGATCCTAGAGCCACAATTTGTTTCAACTTTGGCAAATAACACAATACTATTTAATTATTAAAATATTCCAACTATCTCAGCTTGATATTTTCTGCAGTGTGGCACTTCAGAGTATACATCATTCTCATAGGATTATTGTTAACTCAATGCCCCTATCAGTCTCCAGAGGTGAGAGACATTCTAAAGCTATGAACGAGGAAGCACAAAAATGTGGAGAAATGAAATTAAATTCTCTCCCCATGCAAAGGCTTTCACACTATCAAAATGCAAGCTTGAGGAGAGTGGAAAATTTTGTGTCCCTCTCATCAGTTCTCATTTAATATAAATAAGGTAAACAATCTCAGGAAATTTTAGCCCGTGGTTTCCAGAAGCTGTCTGACCCAGTGCCTCTCCTGTGACTTAGAAAGAATGTTTATTTCAGATGGGATCAAAATAACCACTCCCTGGAAAGTTATTTTTTAATCTTCTTTAGAGTCTAGTTAGACCAAAAAGCAGAAGAATTGGGGATGCTGATACTCAGTAGTGGAAATAAGGGTTTATCACAGCCTGTGGCCATTGTCCTGTGAGGATTAAAAAATTTAAGAATCTGCTTTCAGAACCAAAAGAGACTTGAGATTTTCCTGGTGATTCTTGTGCCTTTGAGCGAAAGAGAGGCTTAATGATTTTGTACAATTCATTTCTATCATAGCGCAAATGAGAAAGAAGATTGTAAAGCCTTTGCAGACTCCAGTGGGTAGACAAAGGGAGAGTCTATCTTGACTTATGATTTACACCACAGGAGTCTTGTAAGCCTGACACTAGGCGTATTTGGAAACACCTGATATATTACCTCATCAAAGCTTATTGAGAGAAATCCAGCCCTGAGCCTGCCTCCAAACACAAGGTGTTCAGATTTCATCAAAGGAGAAAAAAAAAACTATTTGAGAGAGCTTTTGTAAAAAAAAAAAATAAATTTATAATCTTAATAACAATAACAACACCCAAACTCAGCACCAGGCAGTACTTGGGTCTCTAAGACAGACATACCAATAAGAGGAGGAGATGGCACAGGAGAATTGCCAGGAACACAATGATCTACACATACATACAGAGGGGAATAAAACCAATTTGTTTTCTTTCCTGTCAGTTTTATAGATGTATGTCTCAAAAAAGAGCATTGCATGATGGAAAGTTTTGTCAGGCAGCTGACAAAAGAGCGCTCTAGAAATCCTTTCAGTGTGTTGATAAGGGTATTGCTGTGAAGTGTTCCTTCACCCTACAGAAATGTTCATTGCAGCAGTTAGCACAGTATTTCTAAATTAATATTGAGCAGTTTGAACAGTAGTGGCGAGTAAACGTTTAGTCTGTTTACATTCACCTATCATTCCACAAGGATCACGTGCTTCTTTCTGAGCTATATATAAGCTTAATTCGCTACTTGTTTCAGGATGGGATAAGTGGCTGTTAGGCACAAAACATGACAGTGGCTTATAAGAAGTTAAATTAAGATGAATTATGTAATCAGATGAAATGGCCACTTCTGTCTCAGAACATATTCTACTTCTGGACAGGGTATGAAAGAATAAGCCAGTCACTCCATGTAAGAATTCTAAATATGAAAGTGCTATTTCAAGGTTTTTTTTGAAGCTTTGACTTTGTTTTAGCTCTTTTAGGAACATATTTCCACTAGGTATATGAGCTCATAAATCCTCTGATGGTGAAACAAATCTGAATGCAGGTTTATCTATTTGTTTGTTTTTCTTTATATAATCCCCCACAAATCAGTGTAAAATGAAAATTAAATCAACAATCAGTTGAAGTAAGCATGATCATATTATTCGTTTGTTTATACACAGCAATCCACCTCGTACAACCTCGAGGGTATGGGGTACAACGTAACTGCCTCGGTGTATAAAAATATGGGAGAACATGTTTGCTGCTGGAATCAAGTTATTATTGTTATAACAACACTGACATGAAAGTAATAAGGAGCAAAAAAGGTAAAATATCTATTTATCATCTTATATACATAGCCACATATGTGGAGAAAATTAAATCAGACCTACAGGAACCATATTTCTTGTGCATGAGTTCCTTTTTTTACTGGCAGTGACTGCACACTTGCAAGGTTCTTCCCTAAAAGTGGAGCAATAAAAGGACATAGAGTTTCTTCATTAAATTCTCAGCTGAACTTGACATCTAATTTTGTCCTGAGAGACACCGCTGAATGCTCAACGTTAATCCATGCAGTTTTGTGCTTGCTTTCTAGGAGAGGTCTGCAGGCATAATGAACATATGTTGCCCATCAACCGAGGATGCCTCTGTTCAGCATAACTCCTACCTCTGGCACCCCTGATAAAGAAATACCAAAGGAATTAATCCAGATAATTATGTGGTATCCTGCCAGCGATATTCCTCTTCACCACAAAATTGTGATGTCCATTTCCAAATCATCCTAAGATTATGCCTTTGGTAAAAAGAGCTCCTGAGGATCAGTCCAAAATAATATATCTGCAAGTCTGATCTTGGTTTGGTTTTAATAATCTCCTTATACCTCTGTGATATTTAAATAAACAATTTTCTACATGCTTTATATCAACAAGGCTTTGTCTTCCCCGGAGCTCTGCTTCAGCCTCCAAAAGGTGTGCTCAAGCCTGACAAAGTTCACTCATGATAGAAAACTCATTCTGCTCCACTGTGAGACAGTTTTGTATTGACAAAATTAGGGGTCCTGGCTGGAGAGAGCATATCCTTCCAGAGGCACACACAAATTCATTTACAATTTGCTGCTGGTTAGTGAATAGCTGAACTACTGCTATTTTCTACTGAACTACCACAGTTTATTACAAAGGGCATAAAGATCAGCTGATCTGTTACAGGTGGCTTGAACTGGGTGAATTTAAAATTTACTGCTACATTAACACTGATGCTTTTGAACATCTAAATCTCCATACTCAAGCATCCATTTTTCAATGTCTGCACTTCTCTTAATATGTTGTATATTGCCTGTTTTACTTTAAACCCTTATGTTTCTGGCTTATTTGAATACATACCGACTTCAGCTTGCGACCTTTTTGAATGTTGTTCCTGCCTAAATTGTGGCTTTTTTCTCTCTGTTTAACAGCAACATGTATCATGGGTATTTTGTCAGCACTCACAATGGGCACAGCATTCTGTACGACTTTGTAATGATAGGATTATTAGAAAGAAAAATCAATTGGTACAGGGTGCAGATGAACATTTTACATGAGTGATATAGCTTTCTCACACTGATCTTTTAAAGTTGGCTCTGTAGTGATCACAGTAACAAGTGAAAGAAAAGCAAAATAAAGCCAAACACACATTTTTGTCTTTAAGTTTTAATAGCATCTTAGCTGCTATGTGATCCTTATTCCACACAGGGATATAAAGTGCATCTTATATACAAGAAGCTGCCACCAGTGCCTGAGACATACGAGCATTGCAATGACACCCAGTGAGCAGTTCTACTTTTATACTCGAGTGTTTGGTCTATATAAGAGCTATTAGAAGAATACATGTTCCTTATCGTCTCATGGCTTGTATCACAAGGACATAATAAGATATAATAAAAAGTGCTGCTATATCCAGCCAACACTGTATCATTCCTGGGCTAGGCTCCATTGGCTTTTCCAGACAGTAGCACTAAACATACTTTGACGTGACAACTTCGTCAGCAGTCAGGTTTTTTTCTCTTAAGGAGAAGGAAAGCTTCTGACTGGCTTCTCAGAGAATGAGAAGCTTCTGAGATGTTTCTCAGAGCCCCATGTCCATCCCAGCAACCTCCCTCTGCTCTACCTGATTGAAGGTAGCAGCTTCTCAAATACTGGATCTCATCAGTGTCTCTCCAATCTCTGGTGGTAGCTCTGGATTGTTTTTCTCATCCTCTCCTAGCCCAAATACCATGACCTCAGAGAGAAGACATGTTTTGCCAATGACCAGACACAACAAGAATGATAACACCAGCAGTGAGATGAACCAATATGCAGACTGTATTGTAGACAGAAATGTTACTATATGAATGACGGCCGGGGGTACAAACAGGTCAACAACTCGTACATGATCGACACCACCCCCAACGATCCCACAAACGACATGACCTGGCCCACAACAGGTGGTATAAACAGTGAACCGAGGTTGCCCATAGTTGGTAGGGGAAACAGCCAGACCAGCCAGTTAAACATATAAGAGAAAGGTGACCACATAGTGACTCTCACCCGATCAACCCGCATTTGCAAAGGCCTAAACAGACCAGGGCCCAGCTCCAGGAGAGTCAGGAGGTCTTCCCTGAACCAGGAAGCTCCATGGAGTGCACTCCACAGACAGACACTCCTGACTCCCTGCCAGTGGTCCCAGCTTTTATCCCCATGCAGACACCTGACCTTTGTCAACTCAATGCAGGACCCCTGGGGCTCATTTCCCTTATGGCTCTCCCTGCAGGGCCGGCCGCACCCTGGGGGGAAGCTATAAGGCAAAGTCACCCCCTCTTTATGAAGGGCTGTGGGAATCACCCATATGTCAACCTTAATTTGGGGGCTCGGGGTTCAAACCCCAGCATTTCAAGACAGATCACACTTTACATTTACAAAAGCTTCTTTTGTTATATAATTTCTGCATTGCAGTCTGTCATCTTGATGAAATGCAGAGGATCAGGAAGGAGAAAACATGCTTAAGATGCCCTCTGATTATGCTGACTGATTCTCAATGACATCTCAAAAGCTGGATGTGTCCTTCACTTTACCAGATTAGGACATACTGTTGTAAGACTTGAGGTTTTTACTGGTCCCAAGTTGTAGTCTATTGAACAGATAATTACTCAACAATCATGAAATCTGTTAAATGGTGTTGCTCACTAAATATATTTTATCCAAGGTCACAGCTGAAATTAATCAACCAGATTCAGAACGATAAAACACAGAATTTACTGCAGACTAATGTCACAGAAATCCAGATCCTATTCAAGTGCAAGAAAAAAAGCACACATCCATACTAAAATTTATGATAAAGAGTACTAACTAGTCAGTGCTAGCAAACTTTGTAAATTGAAGACACTGATATATCTAAATTCAAGAAACAAACTATTTGTTAGAAAGGAATACTATTTGCTTTTCCCTGTAAATATCCTGAAAGTATGCCACAAGAACTTCCCTTTGCCTTCAGATTAGCTTAAATACTAGGGATAAGGAGTGGTCTCAACAAGCATTTATCATTTCCTTTAACATTTTCATATGAAGTCCACCTGTGATTTTAAATAGCCTATTCCCATTCACAAGCAGCAGCTGTTTGACCTCATGTAGTCAGAAGGAAGTTCCTTTTAACACCGCAACACTTCATTTACATAAATTAGATGCATTAGGGCAAGCCCAGGAAGGCTGCATTATTCACATATACTAAAGCCCTATGTCTCAGCATTGAAAATGTTTTACTATATCAAGATTATAATCTAATTCATCTTGATAATTAGAGAGAAGACTTTAAACAGAAAGGCAAGTGTTGGCTGGCAAGTGTCAAACGCCTTAGGATTACCCCCAATTAAATCCTAAGCAGTTCTGGGCCTCCCACTTTCTTCCTATATTTTCAGTTAAAAGTGCAGGCCTGGTTTTAAAGTTTTTCCAATTATCAAGATTACTTTTTGTCCAAAAATAATTTGGCAGTCCAGCCACAAATCCTCTCATTCACCTGTTGTGTGACTTGGTATCCTCAAAGCCAAAAAAGTTTTAAGCAATAATTATCCACTGTCTATTCTGGCCTTGCACCTAGAACCACACGTGCTAATAATTCTTGCACAGCCAAGCTCTGGGTTTTCTGCAGATGTCATAACAAAGGGCTCCACACTTTGTCTCTCACTGTACAGCCCGAATTTCAATATGGACTTAACTATAGAAACTATGACTTCAGTACAGCATTTCATATGACAGATCTGGTTTTATGTTGATTTTTTTCTGCTTTATATATGATGGGTCATTACTTTCATAAACATTTGAATGAACTTTTCACCACCCACTCTACAGTTCCTCTTTGAAGAATAAATTTTAATGATGTTCTTTTAAGAGGAGTCACCTAAGTCATACTAAATCTTTGAAGAAGCCTTCCCTCCTTTCAAAACACTGACTGATAGCATCTGAATGTGACATTTTCCCCTTCCTTTGAGATGCCAGAGTACCTGAAAAGGCAGTTGGGAAGTGCATTTACAGAACAGGGAGGATTAAAAAAAAAAAAAAAAAAACAGACACCATAAAGTAGGATTCCATCTCTTACTAGCCCATGTAGATATATTTTAGACAATACAATGAAGAAGTTTTATGGAACAGTTGCAACACATTCCCTGCAGCAGGAAACTTATTGTCATTACAATTGATCTCATAATGTATGATACTACAAATAATGTAAGACAGCAAGCTGAAAAAATACTGTGCAGCAATACTGGGAGCCTTATAGGTGATCTTGTCAATGAGATACATATCCTCTAAATAACGTATTGAGGGGAAAAAAAAAAAAAAGCAGGAAACCAACAGCTGGATATAGATAAATTGCTTCCAAAAGAACACAGTGGGAAGGGGAGGAGAGGGGAGGAGGGATCCATGGCAACAGCTTCTTTTTGTGCTGCATCTCCCAAAATTAGGAAACAACTTTGCCACTGCTGGGAGCAGGTGAATCAAAAACTATGAAAAAATATTTATAAAACATTTCCTCTGGAAAGGAGGATGATATAAAAGTCTATTTTTCTGTAAAAAAAAATAATTATCTGTATCCCCAAGGTGATGGAGTTAATCTTGAACTAATGGAACACATGACTGTGCCCAAATCTTAGAGTGGGTCTGTTGGAAATCTAGACTTACCAAGATCACCATGTGTAGACAACCACTGATCTACACATGTAAGTAAACAACTTATTGCATAAAGATTGCTTTTTTCTGAAAAGCCTTGGTTCTAAACAATTAATGCTTGGCTTTGAGAAGAATGTCTGGTCAGCTTATTAGCAACATATTACTGCTTCTGAAAAGAACATAAGTGCAAACAAGCACTTGGACTTCCTGAGACAATCTCAGTTAGTGCTAGGCCATTGCAGCCCAGGACTGTGTATCAGAGTTGGAAAGAAACACTGTTCCTCTCTGACGAAAAACAACAGACCAGACACTAAGACCTTAGAATGGAGATCAACAAGTGCCAAAGCTGTAGGTAGATGATTAATAGTAATAGCCACTGACAGCATCCTAGTGTTTTGCTTTAAAAAAAAAAAAAAAGTGGCTTTTTTTTATTGTTATAATGTAACAGTCTCTTATGAGGTACCAAATTAGTCAATATAAACAAAGAAAATGCAGAGTAACAATAGTAGGAGTAACCAGAGCAAAATGAAGGAAAGGCCTGCTCTACTATTCAGCCAGATAGAGAAACAATGGCTGATGAAGCTGGGAAGGGTGAAGCATTTAGTGCCATTTAATAGAGTCTTCACTCAAAGAGTTAGTGGCCTAACATCAGTGAAAAATGTACAAATGTTTTAGATGGAAGAGGAAAAGATCAGTATATAAAATATTCAGAGAAATCAGATATTTATACAAGTTCACCCTAGAGTACACAGTTGAAAAGTACAAAGCTGGTTGAAGCAGCTGCCTCTGAGAACTCAAAGGAGTGGTAAATTTCCAGAAAACTGAGAAAGATCATAGACCCATAGAATATCAGGCTAGAAAGGACTTCAAGGATCACCTGGTATAACTTTTCTTGGCATAAGCACAGTTTAGACAAAAGGTCCAGCACTCTGTCCATCTGAATCTTAAAAGCGTCCAGTGTTGGGGAATATACTACTTTCCTGGGAGATTATTCCAGTGGCTGATTGTTCCCATTGTGAACAATCTTCCTTCTGTGTCCAATTGCAATCTCTCCAGGAATAAATTGTACCCATTACCCCCATCTTTTCCATAAAATTTGTTGTAAAAAAGGAGTCTCCATTTGCTTTGTAGCCACACTTTAAATACTGGAACATTGTGATAAGGTCTCCTCTAAGCTGTCTTTTCTCAAGGCTGAACAAACCCAGTTCTCTCAGTTTTTCCTCATATAGCAGGCTTTCCAGGCCTTTAATCATCTTTGTGGCCCTTTTCTGGATTCTCTCCAGCCTGTCTGCATACTTGTTGTATAGCAGGGACCAAAACTGAACACACACTGATCTTCAAAGTGGAAGAAAAATGACACAGGAAATTTCAGGTAACTCCATACCCAGGCAAATGCTGCAACAAAAAACCAGCTACCTAATTTTAAGCAGCTAGGAGATAAGCAATGGCCAGCTTGCAGGTGTCAAGGGCAAATCCTCTCTACTCTTAGCTTTGTGTGTAGGAGGAAAGGCTGTAAATTATGGGTATCTTCACTTTAGTCTTTTGATGCTGTTTCATACAACATTCTTCATAAACACATTAGATAAACCTGGTCTCAATGAAGTTGCTAAGAAATGGTGCTCAGCTGGTCTGCAAGCTGGGGGACAAGTCACTAGTGGCTGCCAAGACTGATGAATTAATCAACATTCACTGGGGTTCTCTTCTGGGTTCAGTGGGATGAGAGTGAAAGAAGAAAATGTCCTGTTAAAATCTGAAAACAGGGCAAAGTGGAGAGAGGAAGTCAATATTCACTTCCAGAAGATACAATTAAAATGAAATATAACTCCTGACAACAAGAAGAAGCAAACAGGATGCTCCTCAATGGGAACAAGGGCAAAGACCTTCAGTTTGGTGGAAATAATCAGCCATAAAATATGTTATGTTGTACCAAGCATCCCATGGCATAGGTACATTGAAGGTACCGTGGCAATAAGAACAACAGATCAACCTGGCGAGGTCATTTCTCTCCGATTATCAAATAACAAAATTACAGAATACAAAATGTTGAGTTTTTGCTTTAGATGAGCAATACAAGTATATAGAAGTGGTGAATGGTGCTGCTGTGAGAAAACCTAACCAACCACTGGAAAACACATGGTTCTAAAAAAAAGAGTGTGGTCAGAAATGTAAAATATATTCATAAAATTAATTTTAACTTATATCCAGATTGAAAATATTCTTCATAATTTCTTATTTTTCTAAAGTTTAGTGACTGCACATCTGAGTTAGGAAATAAATGACTTTCTTTGTTGGTTTTGTTTGTTTTGGTATTTTTTCATTTTAGAGAAGGCTTTGATTTTTTTCTTCCTGGAAATTTTTGAGATAGATGATGCAGATCCTGCTTCAGCATCTTGTCACTCCATTATCAGAGCCAGACCAGGAATGCAGTGATGAATCAGGTTCAAAGTGTAGCAATTTCCAAGTACTTTAGGAATAGTAGCTAGCTGGTTTCTTGGAAGTCATAAGAGGTTTGTTGGACATGTAGTTATCCCTATCACTGAAAGATGAGTTCTAGAGCAGGACGATGATGTGTGATACTCCTTCAAAAGTAATGAAAAACTGGATAAGAACAAAAACCTCCATGTCATAGTCCTGTATTTGGATGACTAGATCATATATTTTCACTGAGTCATAAAAAATAGCATGAAGGAAGTAAATATTCAAGATCAGCACTTTATGCAACTAAGCACAGATCTACCTCTAGTGGTTCAAAGGATAAGACTTGGCTCATATTTAAAACAAAACAAAACAAAACAAAACAAAACAAAACAACTCTCTCCCATTAGAACAGCTGATCAGAACATAAGATTTGGAGGCTTCTTTTGTAGGAGGTTTATTGCCCACCTGCTGGGACATGTAGTACTCAGATGAGTCACAAAACCATACAAATCAGTAAATTACAGGGCAGCCTGTGATTATTGTTTTAGATTAATTGGTCAACCAAATGTACAAAATTTTCCTCCAGAAAGGAAGGGGTACGCTGGTTTTTCCACAGAGATAGAGATACTTCGAAAAGTAATTTCCAAAGTTGAAAAATTGAAATTTTCATGAGGAGAAGTTAGCTAACTTTTAAAGGCACCCTGTTCTGCAGCTTTTACTCAGGTGGTTATGACCACCTTTGCAAAGCATCTCAAAACCTTACATGCTGAGCTTTTAAGCTGGCCTCTGATTTTGGCATCCAAAAAGACATGTCAATACTTCTGTTGGTGTCTCTGAGTACTGAAATGTTAGTACTAGAGCTCTTAAAGATGGTGTCAAGTAAAAGTATGATTGATTGCTTTTAACTCTGCAAAAAGCAGAAATCTTGAGGTCTGATAATTGCAACTTTACTGTAGATTTGGTTGCATGTTACTTTATATTCTTCTACAGCTCCATGCAATCAACAATAACATTTGCACAGAAACACAGAGGTGGTTATCCCTTCACAGAATAAATCCAGAAGTCCAGAATAAACAGAGGTGCAGAGATTGTGCAGTTTCTGTACTCCACCCAGCTCCTGCAGCCCTACTCACACAAATTACTCCCCATCTCAGCTTCTGTGTAAACATGTCTTGTTACTATGGGAACAGCTACATCAAGTGTTCTTTTCATTAAGTGGTATTTTTGAGCTACGGAACACATTTTGAGCTGGGAACAATCATGTTGCATTCTTTATAATTTGAGAAAGAGTTGTTCTCAAGAAAAATAAATCATGGGGCTTGGACTGGATTTTTATTTTATAACTTTTAGCATTAAAGTTGCCCATAAAATTTCTGTTGAAACAGTTTCTCAAGGAAATGTCAGAACACTGACCCCAGGATAACTTCATTCAAGGGAATCTTTGCTATACACAAGGAAGGCTTAAGAAATCATACATCAGTGGCACACTGGATGCTATAGACCTTGTAGAGGCAGTATCCTTGAAAGTCTTAAGAGTCTAGGGAGCTTTATGAAGCTCACTTGGAGCCAAAGTTTATGATAGTCCCAGTCCCTATTTCTGCAGAACTGGGACTCGAGGACTGTGCATGTGTTCTCAGGGCTTGTGACTCTCAGATGGTATGAGTCAGGTCTTACATGGGAAATGCTAACTCAAGGGAAAAATGAAAAAAAATATGCTGCTCACTGAGCAAGGTTTGTTTGAAATTTGTTGCCAATTAGAGCAAGTTTTTCAGGGTGTTTTGGTTTGCTTTGCTTTTTTGGATCTAAATTAAAAGCAAATTTTTAAAATAAACAACCAAAAAAATTGTCTATTAATGTAAAATACAATGTTTAGCATATCATTTATTGTGTGGCTATCTTGCTGTTATAGATATACCACAGTGACTTGGGTGCTCATTCTTAGACTCCTACATGTCATAAGGAACAGTTCAACCTAATCTTCAATATATTTTAGGCAGTTAAACTTCAGTGGCCATTCCTATGCTGAGATTGTATAAAATGAAAACATGCCTTCACAGAGACTTACCTTGGCCTCAAGAAGTGCAAAAATTAGTCATCCATAAAGTTCCTGGATAGTCTATTTTATCAATTTTTTTTTGCTTGAAAATATGTATTGAGTTCATAACTAGAACTTGTCTGACTTCAGGTTCTAGCAGCTTGTCCCAACTGTGCTTTTCTGTGATAAGCCCTCTAATTCCCAATATTTCCCCCCCCAACATGGAGACACTTATACACTATAAGCAAGTAACCTTGCAGTATTTTAATAAAGTTAACAGATTGAGTTGTTTTTCATCTCCATTGCAATTTTCTAGGTAAAGTATCACTTTTATGGTTCATTTCTCTACCCTACAATATTAAAAATGTGGATAGGGGAACTGAGATGTTGTGTGCAGCTCCTAGAGGATTGTTTTGTAAAAGAGGAAAAGAGAGTAAAGATTGTTTCTGTATCCATCCTAGCTAACAAGAGGTACATGGAGGGATCTGCTTTCACAGCAGTGCTACTTTTCCTGTCAGAATGGAGGTTATGCCTCTGTTCAACATCACAAACTACATAGAACTCAAGGTCATCTGAGAATGATGACCCCAAATGGGAAACACTGCGAAGAAGGTTCCAGGACAGCTTTGTCTTGTGCTCAGTCTGCTTTAATCACTCTTCAGCCCTACCTGCCTAAACTGGAAACTGCTCACTGAGAATTTCAACAGGCCTCACAAGCAGCTGTGTAGTGTACAATTGACTGTTCCCTCTTAGTGCTTACTCCTCCAAGCAATTCTTTGTGCCATCTGCACACTGCAGCAGCTTTGATAGTCATCCTTATTTCCTAGTCATCAACATAGACACCATTATGTTGATTTGCATTAATCACATTACTACAATTTCATTCCTTAAAAAATCAACCTTATCTCAGATTAGTCCTGATTTATCCTGTGACATATGTCAAGTTTACAGCTTATTTATCAAGGCTTAAAAAAATTCTAATTTTTGTTGAGTACCATGATGTTCTTCCAGTCCTCTGAATTGTATCTGTAGTTCTAAGATTTGTTTTTAAATTAAAGGTAATAAATATCAGATTTCTCAGGCAATTTTTACAGAATACCATGTCTGTTTTTTCCTAGTTGATAGTATATGTCTAAGTTACTAAAGAGTGATAAAACATTTCTTAGTCGTGGTAAAAGTAGAGCTGGATAGAAATGTGCACCTAAGACACGGTTGGACAACCTTGGACATATTAATTCTTTGAAACAAACTTTGCCATGCTGACAGGATTTACTTGAAATATCAAACACTTTAGTTAAGCTTTTAACGTAATCTAATTTCCTGCTTATCAGTTTCACTTCTTATTTTCTGTGGCTCTAGAAAGTTAGTTAATCTGAAAGAAATATCTGTTCTGGAGAGGAACTGTCTTGCACTCTTCCCCTCTGAGAGTGATCAAGTAAGGGTCTTTTCTCAACCTACCCACTCCAATTACCATATTCTTTCCCCTTTCCTTCCATTTTGCCTTCATCTTTCTTGAGGAAGATGAGTGAAAGTAGTGTAGCATGGTAACAAACTGTTCACCCTGTTTGTCTGTTAAATTTTTGCATGTACCTACCGTCTGTCTCGGATGTAAGCTCTTAGGGAAAGGAGTTAATTACCATTTCATTTTGCCAAAATGCCCAACAGTGTTAGATTGATACTTATCTGAGACACATCCCATTTCTTTTCATTTGCTCAGAATACAAAAAGCTACAGAAATTTGCTTGTTTTGGTAGTTTAAGAAAAAAACATAATAGCAAAAAAGATAATGACAATGTTTACAACGATAATAACAATAAAAATATCATATTGTACATGGAGATTTTTCATATCCAACTCAAATGAATGTTTTAGTAATGCCAATTTTACTGCATCCCAAAGAGAACTTATAATCCTCTAAACAGATCTTGGACTCTTCTCGATGATTTTTCATTTTTTGCATTCATTGTTGCATCACTCCAGCTCTCAGTTCTGTAGCTGACACCTGCTTCCTTAGCCATATAATGACATTCCTGTCTGCTACAGCTACTTGTTAGCTTCAATCTGACAAGAGTATTTTTCTTCTCCCACTGTTTTCCAGATCCTGTCCCTGCTGCTCCTTAAAACTAATATGTACAATTTCACGTACCTTCTGTAGTTCATCTCCACTGTTTTCCATGGAGGTTTTTTGTTAGTTGTTGTTTTTTTTTTTTTTTTCCCCCTTCCATTTTGGACACACCTTTCCCTCAGCTCCTTTACAATACTCTTGAAGTTTTGACTGCGTATGCTTCTCCAAATGCTGCCATTGGTCCCAATGTGTGTCAATACATATGGAAAGTTTTCAAATAGCTTCACGTTTCTGTCAAGTCTTCCATTTCCACTAATATGCATTTTCAGGCCGTGGAAACAAAATACCTCTTTTACTTTTTTTTTTTTTTTTTTTTGGCATCACATGTTCCCTAATACCAATTGCTTTGCTCATGAGAGAAAGATTTTTCTGTAGTCAACTTACTGAATAATTTAAAATATTTGGATACTTAAAATAAAGCAGAGTATATCTTGAGTCTCTTTTTCACTAGAGTTACAGTTCCCAGAAAATTCTCTCTCACTGCTTTATTCCCTGCTCCTTACTTTTCAGTTTTGGCAGCTTTTACTTCAAGATGAGGTTTTCCGAGAGATTTTTTTTTCCTCCAGGTACAAGACACACCTTTACAAATCTAAACCACCTATATTCTGCATCAGTGTCAGCAATGTTAAGTCTTCAAATGCCAGACAACTTTCCTACTGTCTGGAAGAGAAAGATTTCATATCCACTATCAATCACAGCAGTAGTGTTCTTTTTTTCTATATTTATTATTTATACTCTTGGTTGAAGATTCATAACAGTTGACTTTATCAACTGCAAGACACAAACACTTCAATATTTTGACACCTATAAAACATCCTGTCTCACAGCTAGGTGGCTAGATAACAGTACAGGATCTATGGGGGTCTGGAAAGGTTTTGCGCAAGAGAAGCATATTTCCGTAAAGAAATCCTTTAGGTGGAAACAGATAGAAGAGCCCCTTTGGGATTAGGCTTTTGTAGGTTACCTGTGAACACAAAGGTGCTGGATAGACTACACTGTAGCTTTCTGAATCTCACCCACATTGCAGGTCATCATTTCTGTCCATACCTGTGCTCAGGAAAGGGGGGTTGAGGACTTGATTCACATTTGACTTATTCAGCTCAAGAGTCTGTTGACCCAAATGGGAATGAATCAGGTCCTTATTTACCTATTTGTGAAAACAGAACCCTAATCATTTTTTTTTATTTTCACCATTAGTTTATGATTAATACACCTGAAATATACTCATTGTGGAGAGTTTTGAATAAATTTCCTCAGATAATTGATCAGAAAAAAAAACCTAATACCTTGTCATCAAGCTTTTAAAATATGTTGCTTGAATAGATTAAACACTAAAGCATGAGAACAAATATCTTTTCATTTGCTTTCAAAATGAGTTAATGAAAGGAAGATTTTTTTGTTTTGTTTTGGGCTGGTAGTTTGTTTTCTGCCATTAATAATTTTAAAGTCTAGAACACTGAACACATGCTCTGCTGTCTCTAATTCTCAGTGAGGTAAACTAGTTAAAGGAAGATACACCAAAAGCTATGACACTTAAGGTGAAGTTATCACAAGGTCATTTTAGAGGCATGTCTACATTTAGCTCATATACAGGGCTAAACTGTAGCAATTGCTTTATCACCTGATGACTCCTCCCTAGCAGAGAAGGGGGATTAGGAAAAAGAGAGGAGACTCACAGGTTGAAATCAAAACATATGTAACAAAACCACCAAACATACCAAAATAAGATATACAAAGTTAGACTCACCCCAGTAAACACACAGCGGTCACAATAAACAGGAGAGCAGTTCTCAGGAGCAGAAGAGCAAGCAAATCCTTCCCAGGATGGGGAGAAACAGAAATAGCAGAAAACCCCCTCTATGTTAAGCAAACTTCACACTTTATCCTGAGCATGATGTTTATGACATAGGATGTACCTGTAGCCAACTGAGGCCAGCTGTCCTGTCTCACTCCAAACTGCTAATAAGCCTACAGACCATGACTGACCTATGATTCTGTCCCAGCAGAACCAGGACAAGGCACTTGAATGAAATGGGCTAAAGATGCAGGCCCACAGACTGACCAGATTGCTAGGAGGAATGTGTAGTATTTAGAAGACATCTTTACCAAGAAAAGAGACAGCAGAAACCACCTCAGTGTGAGGGTATGTAGAACTAAAAAGATACCATTTCAGCCAGAGCAGGCAGAGAATATACTGATCCAAACAAACAAATCAAGCTTAAATTTTAATCACAATTTGGCGGAATCCAGGGACAGAGAGGTTAAAATCAAAAGATTAACTTAGGAGGCATTTTTTTTAAGATAGCCAACCTATGCTCTGTCTCAGAGTCCCTCAAATAATGATGTATCTGTGGATACTTCTGACTTCTAGCACACTCACCTCCTTATGTTTTGAATTCTTATGTATGCCAAACACTTGCTGTCTTACTTCTACAACACTTCAGTAATATTGAGCAACCTTCAGTACAAAGCAATGAATAAGAAATACCATTAGACAGGTGGTATTAATGAAGGAACTAAATGATTTGATGGCAAATTCCCCCATAACAAACACAAACTGAGCTTCCAGTCAGGTCACTCTAATGGTCAGAGGTCAATGCCTGTGTCAGGAACTGAAACCTGCTTTGATAATAAAGGTGCTGAAAATTAGTTAGGTTTTAACCCCTTATATGTCATATTTCTAAGGCTTCTTATATATGTACCTTCCAAAAATTTATTATGGCAAGATCTGCAACAGAAGAAACTCACAGTAACTGAATGGCTTAGCCTAATACTTTGCTTAATGCTTTGACATGAAATAAGCTAACATTAGTCCACCTATTGTAGCCAAAAGCAGGACTGCCCTTCAAATGTAACGGGTTACAATGACTTGTATTAAAACATGGGAATTGACACCTGACTGAATTTCCATAGTTCCTCTGAATGCCCTGACTGACAAGTTAAGCATGGGCCTTTTATGTGTTTGCTGCAGTGATTAAGGCAGCCAAAGCCCAGCTAACAGAGGCAGTACCCAGGGAGCAAGGGAAGAATGTGGCTGGAGATTTTGTAGGTAAAACTACATGTAGCTTTGCTATCTGTGTAAACAGATTGGCAATGTCTTGCTTTTTAATTGAAGCAGGTCATTTCTCTCCCATTAAGTAAGTGATATGCTATATAAATCCAGCTTTGCTTTGACTAATTTGAATTTCGAACAATATCTTATCTTGCTGGGCAACCCAGGCAAAAGTGATAACATAAAAGGAGTTTGGGGTTTTTTTTGGCTTGTCCTGTAATTAACATTTCATAGCCTCTATCTGCAACAAATCGTCGGTTCAGAGTCTCTTCTGTTACTGTATTCCAGCCTTCTCAGGCAACTAGCAGACACTAATGCAAGCACAGACTGAGACACTGTGATATCATAGCTGGACTTCATGATTTGATCTGTAGAAGCCATCACCCAAAAACAGAGAGATGGAATCTTTATGCTATTTTAAATGTTCACAGAATGTATCTAATTTTAATATGGCGAGTGTAATAAACAAATGGTTTTTTTATTGTTCTGAGAAGAGCTGACTCTGTCTTGATTAGCGGTGGTGAAAGTGATTACTTTATTAGCTGCTAAAAAGTATGTTATTTGTCTTGCTCACTCTGACATTGCACATATGAAGACCTCTTTTTAGAAGCCTCCAGTGGCTTTCTTCCAAAGGGACATCCTCTCCTTTTCTGCACAATGACTAGCACAGCAACAGGCAAAATATGGCATCATTTCCTGAGGCTTACATTGCATTTCTAGGTGCTTCTTTAAAAATTAAACTGCAATATCAAAACAGGGCTAGCAATTCTGTAATGTAGTCATGGGAAACTTAAGAATACTCAATTCTAAGTGATTTGATGTGACAGCACACTGAAGACACGCCATAAGGAGCCATTAATATTATAGGAAGTTCCTACAACCATCTTTCCCAGCTGGTCCTTGGGAGCTAACTGAGATCAGCTAGGTTATTTTTATATTTTATATGCTGTGCCTTGAGCACTGCTATCACAATCCACAGAAGCAGCTTTCCCTTGTGAAAATCTCTTCTCAAGGTTGAATTAATATGTCACTTTGCCTTACATTATTCTTCTGCTGGCTGCTTGCCCAATATTGAACAATATTAACAGGCAGACCAGCAGCCAAACAGCTCCTTCCACTACCACATCACACACCAGAGATCCAAGGGAAGAACAAGTCAACACACTCACCCGGAAGAAGAGAATGAGCCAGGCCACAAGCCCAGTTATAAAGCAGGGAATCAGAGACAACTTCATGTTCTGCTCCTGTCATCCTGGGAACTCCACTTGCCCTGAAGCACTGGGGAGCCCTTTCAAGAAGCAGAACCCTCACACAACACACTCACTGTATAGACAGACCTCTCAACTCCACTACAAGAAGAGTCAGTTCTTATAGAAGTGGCTTCTTGCCCCGCCTCCAAGTTAACATGGAAGGTGGGGGCATCGGCTCTTGATCTCCTAATCAGTTCCCACCCAAGGCTGGCCAGACCCTGGGTGAAAACCAGTCAGGAGGGTCTTTCTTGCCTGGTTGTGGACGTCACCCATATGCCAACCCTCATTCAGGGCTGGGGGTTTAACTCCAGCACTTCAATTATGGATGTCACATCAAAATATTCTTTTCCAAGTCAGTGCAGGTACAACTAGCAAATATCCTGATTTCTTCTTAGCTTTGTAAAATTGGAGTTTCTTCAGTGTTCAGTCTGAAAGCAATAGAAGGGGATATTGTATATTGCTTTGAGTTTTTTTGCTAAGCCTAGCCAAATAGTACATACTTCTCTCAGGAATGTGCTTTGTAGCTCTTCAGACACCATCAGACTCCTCTTTGCTGAAGTTTTGGGGGATTTTCTTTATTCCAAGAATCTTACAGAGATAGCCAATGAGCCCAAGCACAATTAGATTAATAATAATGCTTTTTTTTAATATAAGTTAACATAAAATCTGGCATTTTGCGATGATAACTGAGTCCAAAGTGGAGGTGTGATTTCCCATTGAAACAAGGGAGAATTTTAGTTCTGATTTCTATAGAGGGACTATTTTGCTTCTACTGGCAGCAGTTAAAATTTCTTTCCAAGAAATGCTCATGTCCTTTCACTTTCCACTGAACTGAATGCAATGCAAACTTTTAATGGAATGAAACCAGACTTTCCCCATCAGGAAAGCTGTCCATGGAGACTGAGTAACTTATGAAACAGTTGACCTTTGATAACTGTGAACACTCCATTGGATGATGCCATTTTCAAGCACACCTCTTGATGGTGTACAGGAGTTGGACACGTATGCATCCCTACAGAGGAGTACAGACTTTTTTTGCTAGACATTATGTTATGTGAGCACCACAAGACAGGCAGCATAACTCTTTCTCATAGGAGTCCTCTCAGAGGGACTAAGGCACTATGAAAGAACTGTATTCCAAATCAGAATTCATACCCTGGCTAACTGGATTTATGGATAACTACATGAGAACGGTTAATTACGGGAGAGCGGCTAAGCCCACCATTCTGTGCCGTATTAGCGAAAAGAAAGAAAAAACAAAAACAGATAAAAAAGAAATACAGAGTAAGGTAAAGGAAGCTACACATGTAGTGTTTTGTAGAAATTGACAGAATATATTGGGAAAACAAGAAGAAAGTTTTCAGTAGCTGTAGCTGAGAGATAAAGGAGTGCACGCAGGTTGAAGCCCAGTTAACAGGAGCACCTTATCCTGTCTAATATAAAAGTTGTATCAGACATATTGATGCCAAAAGATCTTTGACAATAGTGGACTTAGCCACAAGAAATTATAAGGGATCTCTTATCACCCGAATCAGGAGGAAGAAAACCACAAAGTTTTGATTAACCAGAAATGGTAAAAGTAAGAGGTTTGAGGGTTGTGTACATGTCACTCTTTGTTTTCCAGACATATATTTGCATTGTTCTGAATTGATCGATAATAAGGTCATTGGGAAATTATTTATTCTGAAAATAAGGATGGCATTATGTATGTCTCATCAGTGAGTTTTATCCAAATTACTGAGATACATTAATAATGGCAAATAATTCATTCCAAGGGAATTCTGGTTATTTACCTCTCAAACAAAATTTAGAAGAATTTTCAGTTTCACTGATTTTTTTGTTCTGTACTTATCTTACTCAGTTGTTTTACTTTCACTATTCCTTCTGCTTATAACTTTAATTTTGAAGGACTTTTTCCTTTCCCTTTTTTATACAATGAAGAGGCTTATCTTCAGATCACAGGCATAAATGTTACAAGAAAAGGCTGTTGCAAATCAAGTTCAAATAAGAGTTTCTTATATATTCTTATAGGTTCTTGCCTATCAATTTACCATTATATTTTTCTTCTATAATGCAAACCATCCCTTTTCTATTTAGGCAGAAACATAGAAGCAGGAAAAATCTTTGCTGTGTATGTGTTATAGTTTATTAGTGAAACCA
>NW_008585116.1:0-16658 GCF_000691845.1 Merops nubicus
AAGAACATCTGAACCAAGATGCATTGCACAAGCCAACTGCAACTCTTATCAGGACATCCACAGTAGTGGCTTTCTCAGCAAAAAATAGGTCTTGTTTTTCTCCAAAACACTGTTAATCCAAATTCTAGAGCTGAAAGTTCTGCTTTTCTGTCTGGGCTTCAGTAACACTGGGGTATGAATGAAAACCCTAGCACAGTCTCACAATGAAGCCTGGATTGGAAGATCTTGTTGAATTTGACTCTTTATGACCTTCTCTATTTCTTCTGCAAATAAGCATATTTGCCATACCTCTAGAAGATTTGTTTGAACAAAGCCATCTATTGCAAGGTCCCTTAGAGTGGCTTTGTAACACTGGCTCGTGTGTTGCTTTCTCCCTGAGGTTCTGCAGTGTCAGGTGTGAGCAGGACTGAAGTGGTGCTGTGCCTGCTGGTGGAGAGTTGTCTCCACATTCTGCCCTTCTGGTACAATAAACACGAGCTCTCATGTTGTCATTATCCTGCATGCTGGCAGAGCATTTGATTCCTGTCTCATACTGATGGTGGTCAAAGCACTTTCCAGGGGCCTAGTGCCTTCTCTTGTGCTGTGTTAGAAGCTGTCCTTAGGCATGTTTTATTTTTAATTTCCACTTCAGGAAAAAAAGAAAAAAAAAAAAAAAAAAGAAAAGGATATGGAAATACTTCCAGTATTCTGGGCACACTTGCTGTGAGGTGATTAGGAGAGATTTGAAGGATCCTGGATTTTCTTAACCCATAAAAGTGAGACTCAGTAACTGGTACAGGAAATCTTCAGAAAATTATTTGACGTGTGTGGCAATGACCTCAGATTAGGCTGCATGAGTCAAAGCAAGAGCAGTGCTACAGCAGGACAGGGTCAGTTAGTGCCTGTCACACAGCACTGGGGGTACAGGCTCCAAGTTTTGCAAGTACTGCTTTAAATCCTTCTTTTTTTTTTTTTCTGAAAGTGAAGCTAAAAGGCTGTGCAAGAACCTGGTGCTTTTTAATTTGTGCTGTTATGAAAATCTTGAAGACACTTTGAACTACTTCAAAAGCTTTACCATGTAATAAGCAAATGAGCAGAGCCAGGTTCTTTTCTGGGAGGAGCCCCAGCAAATCCCAGGTTCTCTCTTGCAGGGCCATTAATTTTACACTGCCTGCCAGTCAAATGCAGTATCAGTGATGCAGTGGGATGGAGAGCCCAGCCCATGGAACACCCAGAGAGTCATGGGATGGGTCCCCCTCAATTTCTGATCTATTAATTTCAATATTTTGTTTATATTGCCCTGATATCAGTTTAAAGCTACTGATGTTTTGCATGCTCGCTTATTAGAATTCTGCACGTTCATATGAGTGAGAATTACAGTGCACGAATGATGAACCACCTACTTGAGGCATTATGAAACTATATTTTAGGTTTACCAAAGCACAAACATATTTATCACCAGCCTTCCTAGGAACGTGTAGTTCAGTTTAATGGGATTCACCAAAGCTGAGTATAGCTTAATAGCTAGCTCAGCATCTAGTGGAATATGAGCCTCTCACTGCAGTTCTCCTTCTTTACATTCTTCCTCCTTGTTATTTATGTTCTTTCATCTTGGCTTCATCCTTCCTTTGTAAATGCTAATAAGGCAATAACTGATGTAGTCATGCCCAGGCCAAAGTACTGACCTCTGCTTTTACTGTTGATGAGCAGAGATAGGTAAGGTGTGTGTATGAACATGCTGAATGTTTTAATCTTCAATTTCTGCGTTGTCTTACATAAAAATTCTTATCATGTGGAGAGCAGTGAAAGATCAGGTATTAGATTTCCTGCTGTAGCAGGGTTCTACTGAGACACTGTTGTAATGTTGAACATGTGCAGCCTTCATCACAGGGGGACCCTGGGTTCCTGTTTGGGCACCTGGAAGTTTCTGTAGGAAAAAACAATTAGCAATCTTTTGGAGTCTTCTAATTTGCCATTTGCAATAATTAAACCTATACAAACTGTGCTAATCCCCTCTCTTACCATACATCATCTGCTTAATTTTAGCAGTCGTAGTGAATTTGGAAGATATGCAGAGTTTTCTGATAATAAAAGATTTTAAAGCATGACTAAAGTGTGATATAGAATATTGAAATGCTAAATATTTGAAGGATATACAGAGTCCAAACTCCTTCCCTGTTGCAGCTCTACTGCTTAGGCTGTAAAAGCCCCACTCTGTGATAAGTAAATTAAAGGGTGAAGTTGGAGGAGGATGCCACTGGTTCAAGTCAGCTGTGAATAAAAACTTCCTGCAAGGACTCTTGACTTCTCTGGGGAATTTTCTAGCAGTCTCCAAGCAGCTTAGGGGAGAGGCATTTATTGGAAACTTTGAGATGGAGTCCTAATTCTAAGGGTGCTGCACTGCCACAAGCACAGGCTTCTGTAATGGAAATCCTGTGATCCTCACCCTTGGAGCAGTTCTGGGAAGACTGGTTATATCAGCTCATCTCTTGGACTCTGATGGTTGAGCAGAGTGAGAAACAAACACAGATCTCTGATCCAAAGCTGAGTTCTTAGCTGGAATTGCCAGTTTTCAACTAGTTTTCCCACAAGAATATTCTGGAATAGTTTGAATTTTAACTTGTGGAATAAATTAAAATTCTGCACAAGCAAGTCATATTTGGGGTTAGATGGGGGAGAAGAATAGGGTTTAAAATGGCAATAATCTCTATTCTGTAATCCTACAGGTTTGTTCCACTTCAACATCACATTCCTTGGAGGCCAGCACTAAAATGTGGTGTCATATGTACAAGAAAAATGTTCTGATGAGTGATTGTGGAGTGTGACAGGAACATGGACCAGAAAGCAGAGACAGCAGTTGAATCCACTTTTTTAAACTCTGTAAGTTCCCCACAGGGGGATGTCTTCATTAACTTTTGTCTTCAGGGTGGTGAGTGTAGATTGTGCAAAAGCACCTTGGGATGGGTTTTGATTGGTCTCTACAAAGATCTGAAAGGAGGTTGTAGTGAGGTGGAGGTCGGTCTGTTCTCCCACACAGCAAGCAGTAAGACAAGAGGAACCAGGAGAGGTTTAGGAACAATTTCTCCACAGAAAGGGTCTGTAAAGCACTGGAATAGGCTGCCCAGGGAAATGGTGGAGTTGGCATCCTTGGAGGTATTTAGAAGACCTGTAGATGTGGCACTTGAGGACATGGTTTAGTGACCTGGCAGTGCTGGGTTAACAGTTGGACTTGATGATCTTGCAGATCTCTTGCAGCCAGACCAATTCTGTAAAATGGAGAAGCAGAAGCTGGCAGCATAGCCAAGCTGGTAATGGACTTTTTCTTCTGCCAGTCTCAAGCACTTGCTGTAGATTCACGTTGCTCAGCACTTCTTCCCAGATACTCTTCAACTTCCCTCTCATGTATTTTCATTTTACTGAAAATATTTAATGAAAATATCTTTAGGAACGTGGTGGGTTTAGTGTGATTGGCTTTTTGGTACAAATCAGGATGCAATTTCCTGACATAGGTAATAGGATTTTTCTTATTAACTGACTCAAAACTGAATGAAATTTACATTGGCTAGGGAAGAAATTGAAACAGGACAAAAGGAGGGATCACAGAGCATGCTGAGCAGTGAGTTCTAGTTCAGTGAGGTTCCCAGAGGTGTGTACTAGTCCTGAACTCTTATATCTAATTACATTGGTCTGTGTTTGAGGAAAGTATCTGAGTTTACATTAAACTCATTATAAACTTTAGGAGTGGGAAGGGAAGGAAGTACAGAGTTGTTATCCCTTTGATTTCCTTGAGTGGGGTGAGCTGAAACACGAGAGGGAGGTAAATGAGTCCATCCCACCTGGAAATGAAACTCAGTGCAGTGACTTGGTGTGGGAGCTCAGGCCGTCTCCCCGTGGGCTGGAGCACCTCTGGTGGCAGCTTGCTGACTGGAGTTATACAGGTGACCACTAGGAATGAGCATGGCAGTTCAGCTGGATAAGCCCAGGTAACTGCTGGATTCATTTAAACTCACGAGGTGTTCAGCCCTGCCTCTGGTGTGAGGCTGAACAGGCACACAAACACGTGAAGGAAAAAGGCTCACGAGCCAAGCTGACTGTGAAGTAGTGAGATCAAGATCCTGTCGTGGGAAGAATGATGCCAATAGTACCTGCCACCCAGCATCTCACATGCTATACAAATGTAGTTGAAAAAAGGCTGGATATGAGCCAGTATTATTATTAGAGAGCCAAGGGATATAACAAGAAAAATGCCTCTTTATTTTAGCCTGTGACTGTTGGTAGTGCTTGGCCTAATAATGTCACCCTACAGTCCTGTGTCTGCAGCACTGCTGGGCTCGACTGCATTTCTTCTGTGCTGTAGAGACAGAGATAAGAGGGAGACCATATGCCTTTTGATGGATGCCATATGATTCTGGTTCTCATCCTCCAAATTCCTCCCATTCTCCTCATGGTTTTTATAGGAGCAAAAAGTAAGAACAGATGTATCTCTTCTCATAGTTTTACATTCTGAGGTTTCAGCCTGCTAATGTTCCATCTGCTTGTTACCACAAACTGGAGGAGCAGTGCATTTTCTTGACACCATCTAGTGTATTCTAAAAAGAGGAAGCAGTTAGGAAAAGTTCAGAATTGGGAAATACACAGCACAGGGCTGTGCCTTCCCCCCAAAGCCCAGGCCTAGGGGTCTGGATGTGTGTGTACCTGAGCAGGGGGGTGCTGATGGCCATGCACACTGTTCATAACAGACAGCACTGCCTGGGTGCTTTCCCTGCATCCAGGATCCCACCCAGGGCCAGGAAAAACACTAACAGCAACAGACTTTGAGGCATTAACCAGCCCAGCAGTGGGTGGCTGGTATGAAGGAGGATAAAAAGATTGACTTTGACCTAACTTTGGGAAGATGTGCTTAATATAGGGCTTCCTAGGAGTAGTTAATCAAAATGCTCATGGCATCACATGTTCTGAATAAGCATCCTGAGCACTTGGTGCTTGGTTTTCTGTCTGTTATTCTGTAAGAAGTAGTTAATGTAGGGCTTAGACATGTGGAAGTCCTGCTCTCAGAGGGAAGAGTTAAAATGAAGTAAATATTAGGTATAAGAACTAACTGTACAAGAATTTTGGGCTTTCTGCTTGCAACTCTTTGCAGAGTTTCGTTTGTTCTATCTTTCTTGCTGTACCAGGCCTAAGGCATGGCTAAAATGAATGAGAGACTAGCAGGAGGATGGCCATCTCATCTTTTCATACCAGAAAGAGCATTTGGACACTGAAACCACCTTTTGTGCAGACTTTATTGTACAATAAGGTTCTTTACATGCAGAATAAATCACTGACTACAAACAGTCTGGTCAAAAGGCCTAATTCAAATTGCATCAAACTCTCTTCATCCACTTTGAATCAGACCCAACACATAGCAAGCAGATCTAGTGTAGATAATTATTTACTGGTTTGCCAAATAATTGATATTACAAGGTCACAGGAAAAAGCTACTATTTCAGCTGAGCTGGCTTGTGAATCCAGACTTGCCAATTTTGATGTGATGACAGAACTGTTCTCCTTGAGCCACAGTCTGCAGTGTTGTGTTGGAACAGGAACACACATCTGCAGGCATTCTGGCATCCTCATCTGTAGACTGGGCAAACAAAAAGATTATGATATATCTTTGTAATGCACAGTTATCAGCCTTTCTGGATGTCCCCATTTTGCACATATTTTCAGTGATCAGAGATGGTATGATATAACTGAGCAGTGAGAGTTTGCACTCTTCCAAAAATATATCCAGCTTAGTCATTTTATTACAAATGCTAATAATTATAATTATCTTCTGCACTTGGAAGATGTCTCTAATTGATAGCAGTAACATGGAAGCATCAGAATTTTTTGTAGGTGAAGATCTACTGATCCCCTTATGAGTGTTTAAAAATATATCTAAAAATAAAACTACTTTATGACCTACTTGCTAATATATATATATAAAAATCACAGTGGGTGGCTAGCTCTACCAGTAAGTAGACAAAATCTGATTTATAGATCAGCCAAGGAAAAGGACAGTTTTAAATATTCTTTGAGGAAATAATTGCCTGTTATTGAATCCCAGTATACATTAGGTATCATAAGTGGTTTTCTTTAACCATTCTTAATATGTAATATATAAATAGTTAAAGGAAATGCATTGTATAGAATAATGCAATATATGTGCATATAATTTATATATTTTAAAAAAATATACACAGTATATGTTGTTATGGAAATTAATGCGAAGTATTTTTTCAAAACTGAAATAATCTATGACCAGAGGAGAGAAAATGGAGTTTTGTGGGTGGCTGAAGCTGTGAGGAGCCAGCATGCACTGGCCTGCTTCATGGTGCTCTGGAGTACAGAAGGAGCTTTGGCTGTGGCCAAGTGGACTTTGGCCAGGCTCTCTGAGGCTTGTTGCCTTGTCTTGCTTTTCCTTGTTGGCTTGCTGTGAAAAGAGCTGTGGCATGATCTGCAGAACTGCAATGCCTTCACTGCATCCAGGATCCACTCCAGGGGCTGGGGAAATCACTGACAGTGCTGGAGGAGCTCCTCTGGGACATGAACCACCCCAGCAGTGGGTTTCAGTGTTCAGCCTTCCTCTGGCTGCCTTCCCAGTGACATGAAAGGGAGTTTTGTCTGAATTAGGACTGGTGAGCACTGGGGGATTTCTCGCTGTTCCAGCCCAAG
Source organism: Merops nubicus (assembly GCF_000691845.1). NCBI lineage: Eukaryota > Metazoa > Chordata > Aves > Coraciiformes > Meropidae > Merops > Merops nubicus. The sequence goes on from NW_008585116.1 coordinate 6,676, forward strand.
AACGTTTTGTGGGCCTGTTGAAGTCAGTGTTGGCAAGGTGATGTACCTTGTACATTAGTCCAGAACTCTAATCCTGAGCAGAGCAGGGCCCAAGGAATAGAATGTCTGGGAGAGTGTTGCCAACACCATCCATTTTTAACTGCTCTGCCTCTGGAGTCCCTCCTTAGGTAACTTTTTCCTATCACCATCTTAGTGCAAAAAAAGCAGGTAACCATTCCTGTGTTGAAAGAGAGCTACAGACACAACTGAATAACAGCCTAACCCACAGGAATGCACCATCTGAAGTGACCCAGCCAGGTACAGCCTGTTCCAGTGTGGAGGTGGCAGTGAACAACAGTACCTCATGTACTTCAGAGGGTTGTGACCAGCAGTGCAGAGTGCAGTGGGAGGCCTGTAGCTCACGGGGTTCCCCAGGGGTCAGTACTGGGTCCAGTCGTGTCCAACATACTCATCAATGACCTGGCTGAAGGGCTGGAGTGTACCCTCAGCAGGTCTGCTGATGTTACCAAGCTGGGAGGAGTGGCTGACACACCAGAAGGCTGTGCTGCCATTCAGAGAGAGTGGGGCAGAGGGGAACAAGTGTGGAGTCCTGTGCTTGGGAAGGAATAACCCCATGCACCAGTACAGGTTAGGGGTCCATCTGTTGGGAAGCAGCTCCACGGAGAAGGGCCTGGGAGTGCTGGTGGACAAGTCAGCCATGCTCCAGCAGTATGGTCTTGGAGCTGACAAGGCTGATGGTATCCTGGGGTGTGTTAAGGAGGTTCTCCTCCCCCTCCACTCTGCCCTAGTAGGGCCACATCTGGAGTACTGTGTCCAGTTGTGGGATCCCCAGTTCAGGAGAGACAGGCATCTACTGGAGATTGTCCAATGGAGGCTACAAAGATGATTAATAGACTGGAGCATCTCGCTGACAAGAAAAGGCAGAGAGAGATGGGGGTGTTGAGCCTGGAGAAGAAAAGACTGAGAGGGGATCTTGTCAGTGTCAGACTCCTTCACTTTTATCTTTTCAGTGGTGCCCAGTGACAGGAGAAGAGGCAGTGGGCACCAACTAGAACATAGGAAGTTCCACCTAAGCATAAGAAGAAACTTCTTTACTGGGGGGGTGTCAGAGCCCTGGAACAGGCTGCCCAGAGAGGCTGTGGAGTCTCCTCCTCTGGAGACTTTCAAAACCTGCCTGGACATGTTCCTGTGTGACCTGCTCTGGGTGAACCTGCTTTAGTGGGGTGGTTGGGCTAATGCCTAAGGGACTTCCATCCCCCACCATCCTGTGGTTCTCTGTTGCTGCTGAGTAGGATCCTGTGGAAGAGTTACACAGAAACAGCAGAGCCCACCCAGACCTGCAGCTGCAGAACCTCAGTAGGTTGTCATGTCATGTCATGGCTTCCTCCTTTTTCTTGGGATGCTTTAAGGTACCTGAAATGGCAAATCAGCAGCACTGCTGTCTGCAAGGAGGGGTTGAGTTGCCATAGTGGAAGAGTTTACTGCAGGAAGACTTCTGTTTAGCTGATGTCTGCAAAGTGTTTGCTCAACTCATGGGACAGGGGCAGCTATTCCATCTCAGCAGTGCCAGAACATAGAGTTACTTCAGGAATTAAAAGGCAGGTCTTAAAATGCATACCCAAAGAGTTAGATAATTGGAAGTTTGTGTGGAGAAGGTGTAGAGTACCTAGTGTGGGTAATTTTCAGAAGACTTAATTGTTGCAGTAAGGACACTGTGGGTTTGAACATTTATCTGAGTCTTCTTTTTAATCTGTAACATTTGCTGCAAATCAGTTTTTTAAAGATATTTTGAGGATGTGCTTTTTTTTTAAGACATGTTAGTATACTAATAAGCTTTGCAGAGTTGTAGGGAGGTGCAAAATATCTAGAATCTGTTTTGATTTGTCAAGCTCTGGGTTGTAGAAGTCATTGTCAAAGTGGTGAGTTGGGTGAGTGAGTTCATTGAGCTGAATTTTCAGTGCAAGTCAAAGGGGCTTTAGGGTTGTAGTACTCTAAAGCTCATTTTTGTGAATTCCATATCAGTAGATAAAAGTTTCAGCAGCTCATAACTGCTGTACACCTGGCTCATTTCTAAAACCTTTTCATGTTAAATGAGATCTGTAAAATTCCCAGTTGAGTAAAATACTTAAGTGCATACTGAAGTGAATCCTGTTAAATCCAGCAATTAAAACAGTCAGTAAGTTTTGAGCATACACCTAAAATACTTCCTTAGCTTCTTTGTGATACAAGTGTTTCACTCTTTTAAAGTTTTAGTTGGACTGAAGAGCAGAGCTGTGGTTCAGGTTGTTATCTCAATGGCCTTGGTCTTCTCCATAGGCTCTTCTAGAGTCCTGGGAAAACTGCCCACCCTGCCAGAAGAGGCTGTGTTATGCTAAGGTGTGAAATCCACCGTGCTGCATGAAAGTGCTCAAAAGTGAGTAACCCACATCTGTGCTTCTGTTTGGCAAAAATGCTGCAACTAGAAGGCCACAAAACTGGGAAGTCGTTAATGATGCTCTTAAGCATACCATGGGCCAGCTTGCTGAAGTTACTGACATGTAGAACTGTAGGCAATAATAGAGGTACCACAAAAATGACAATCCATCTTAGGGGTCCATCTGTTTCCCAATAAAATGCCAACAACATAAGTGCCAATAACTTAAATGGCTTTTAGTATCTTAAAATTTCAGCCAGTAATGCAACTCTTGACCATCCCCGTGGTACTCTGGAGTCTTCCTTTGAATGTTGCCAGCTTGGATCAAAGGATCCCTCTCAGTTCTCAGAGGGTGGTGCCTGAGGGTACTGCCCTCCTAGCCCATGTTTCAGTTGGTGATAAAACAGTAAGAATACAAGTGAAAGCTGATGAAATACTTGCTCCTCCTGCTTATTTCCTAGGTCTGAATTTTGTTGTTGTTAAATGAGTGTTTCATTTTACCAGTGCTGCCCCAGGTAAATGCTGCTTCCAGCCTTCTCACCTTGGGTGATGTTCTGGGTGTTGCATGTCCCTGAGCCGTTGCTGTTCCATGGCAGCAAGGCTGCTTCTTCACCCCCCTTGTCACCTTCCAGAAGGTTCACCTCATTCTGTGGTAGCTGGCAAGAAAATGTCTGATTTTGTGTATTCTAATGTGTTACAAAGTATGATAAATGATAGAAATCTCACCCAAAGAAGGGAGGGTGAAGGATGAACCCATAAAGCCAGCCCCTTTATCTTCTGAACTGGTTTTATTACAGCTGTAATAGGAGCAATTTCAGTTAAAAGGCTCTTGTCGGACAACAGTTGCTGTAGATTACAGCCACATAAGAAACAGTCTTGGTCAAAGACAAATCAGGAATTGCTCTAAAAAGGTGATCATTATTTCAAAGCTCCCTTCCACTTAAAATGACCAGATTTTAGTTTAATGAACAATAAGGAGAATTAGTTAAGTCACAGGTGATGCATCTCTATTAACTGGTGTTCTTGAGTAAAAAGCTTTTCTGGAGGGTTTGTGGAAATTGATGTCATCAGCCACATTTCAAAACTGGGCATCCTTTAAGAAGCAAATTTTCCTATTACCCTCCAAAACCTGACTTGGCTGAATGGGCATTTTGTGTTAAACATAGTTGTTCCATAATTTGAATTCTCTCTTCTAACAGTCCAGCTGGAATGATTCACTTGCATGCAGCATGTTAGGGGTAATGGAGAGCTCAGTATGAGCTCATTAGATAGATGTTAGTGCACAAATTGGAGCCATCTGAAGTATTTTGTCAAGTGTGTCCTGTCTTCAGGAGTGAAGGCTAGGGAACATAGTTTGCAGTTTGAATATTGAAATTTCCTGATAGAGCTCCACAAGTATTTAGCTAGTCCTCTTGAGGATGCCATGTGCCTCTTTGGCTAGCAGGAGTATTTCAGTGTTGCCCTGTCATTCTGTTTCTCTTGTTTGACTGTTCTGTCCAGCAGAATTCTGTCTGCCCACAGTCTGTCTGATATCCTACAGAGTGACCACACTTCTCTGACAGAGGACCTGCATTTCAAAATCCCAGGATCACAAGGAAGTCTCCCTTTTACTCTACTCCTAAATTTTCCCAAACAAGGGTCCCATCCCCATTTTCCAGCTTTTTTTCTTTTCAGATATTTGTTCCTCATGTTCTGAAAACTTGCTTTGCTTCTGTGTCTCCAGGATTCCTCTGCATCTTTGTATAGCACATTCACAAACCACTGAGCTTCCATTTCATGTCCCACTGTATTTCCTGCTCTCACCCCAATTCACTCACTACCCTAAATTCATTCAGCTTCAAGTACCAGTGTCAGTGTTACCATAGCTTCAGCTGAGCAGAGCTCCTTCCAAACCTGACCTGGGAGTTAGATCTGTTCTCTGCTCTCCTGGCCACAACTTCCACATTTGCTCTGCTTCAGTCACTTCTGCCTCCCTGTTCATCACCCTTTGCAGACTACACCAATCAGCAGGGGCTGCAGAGGAGAGATTTGGGGGTTGAGCTGATGCTGGGAACATTGTAGGTACTGGATTGGGTTGTGTGCTGGACCTCAACCTAGCATTGTGTCCCCTCCTCATCCTGTAACGTGGTGTCAAGGAAGAAGGCAGAACTGTGGAGTGTACCACTGGCTGAACTGTACCCACACAGCTTGGAGGCTGCCTGTGTGGTATGGATCCCAGGCTGGCCACTCAGTTACAAAAATTTCCAGTCTGCAGGTCTCCCCAGGTGACAGATGCTACCAACTATGGGATTTTATTGCTCTGCAAACCTAACACACAGGTCATCTTGATCTGACCCCTTGCAGGGCTTGAAGAAGTAGATCTTATTTTATTTGTTGCAGTTAGTTGCTTTTGTTATTTTCCCTGTTTTGCAAAGAAGAACAAAGAGAAGAGTGAATGATTCAAGGTCATGGAAGATTTAGCCCTGCTTTCTGGAGCACTGAAACTATTTGGATGGCTTAGGCTATGGGTTGCAAAGGAGCTAAGAAGTTGGGGATGTGCTGAAGCATGCACTGAAATGCCACAGGATTGGGGTGCTGAACTCCCTGAGAGCTGCTGAAATCCTGAGCAGTGTGAAGCCATGGAAGGGTCGTCTTCTATAGAGCCAGAATGATATGAAAGATTCTCTGCAGCTCTGAGTACACAGCAGCTGAAGCTGGGGAGAGATACAAGCACTGTTGATGACATGCTGTCTGTCTTAAGGCACTCCTTAAAAATGGGCATACATAGATTTTTTGGAAGGGTTGTCTTCTATAGAGCCAGAATGATAGTCTGCAGCTCTGAGGACACAGCAGCTGAAGCTGGTGAGAGATATAAGCACTGTTGATGACATGCTGTCTGTCTTAAGGCACTCCTTAAAAATGGGCATACGTAGATTTTTGGCCCTTAGTCACATGGAGGCTACAAGCTTTAGGAAATTATTTCTGACTGTCACATTCAGCACATTCCTTTTGCAAATCTGAGGCTCAAATTATCAATCAGTGATGTAGTTCAATTGCCAGAACATTTGAAAGTGCTTTAAAATAACTTCTAAAATGTATAAATACAATTTTCTGACATTTGGGCTTAAATAAGAGCTCCCTTGTATGACAAGTTTCATTCTGGAGTGAATTTTTACTGCTGAGTTATAAACCCCTGGAGTAGTAGTTTCTAATAAAAATGCTGACAGACCCTTAATGATAGTAGCACGAATAGTGCTGCTGTAATAAAGAGAAAAAGGGAATCATCAGACTTGCTTTTTTAATTTTTTTTTTTTAAATATAGTGGGCCTTTGAGAGAGGATCCAGTGCTGATGATATTCATGGAGCACTGCTAAGAGTTATAGAACTGTTGACGTATATATGGGCTTCTTACAGAATACCAAAAAAATGAAATATTTTCAGTTTGCAATTCAAGAGATGCTGATGACAAAGAAGCCAGCGAACATTAAGTCTTTAAATTATTTATTATGAACACTATATCTCACAAAAAAAAAGCATAAGCAATATTAGAAAGCATTTGAGTGGAAAAACTGATTATTTTCTTCTTGGGCTCCTGCGCTGCATGACATTTTTCATGTGAGTTATCTGTAGCACTACACACTGGTGGGACAAACTATTTTTCCTATGTTGAAAAGTCATTTTAGAGCAGGATGGTAATCTTATGGAAATGAGCTGAAATGGCATTCGTCAGGCTCAGCAGAGGTGTGGGAGCTGGGTGGATGCCATGCACCTGCCGGGTCTGCAGGGCAGCGAGGGCATGGGGAGCACTCTGCCCTCCTGCCCCCCACCCAGAGGGCACACAGCTCCTGCTGGGGCTGCTGGAAAGCTGCCCTGCTGCTCCTGCTGGCCTCTGCACCACCCCTTTGTGTTTGCTGCCCACAGGCCAAGGCAAGAGGAGCGTTTGAGTCTGGCTGCTGAGGAAGTTTGCAGATGAAGCCCAGGAGGAGCAGCGTGGCCCCTGCAGAGCCTTTGATTCACACTGGGAAGCAGAATGTGTCCCAGGGGAGAGGCTGGGGACAAGCTGCCTTCTCCACGCTGTGTGCCCAGTGTCTGCAGGCACTCAGCACCTTTCCTTCCTAGGGGGTGGAGGCAGGTAGCTGTGGCTGCAGGCAGCTGGGGGTGCCCCTCCCTCTCGCAGGGCCGGGGTGATTGCCTTTCCAAAGGGGCAGGAGAGGGGGGTGGTGAAGGTGGGAGAAGTGCTGTGGTCCCACACTTTTAAAGGCAGGCAGTTGGTTGGGGTGTGCCTGTGAGGAGGTCCCAGTGGTATCTCAAGAGACTCACAGGAGCATTAGAAGACCCTGCCTGCTGTAGCAGTTAAATCTCAGAGGGAGGCAGCTGGCTGTGTGGCTTTTTTTGTACCCTGGAAAGTTATCTGCTGAACTCATATTTGATTCTCTGACAGGTTCCTTAAGGCTCATCACAAATAGTGACTAGGCTTTCTTGGACCTTACTGTCTGAAAAACTGATGGAAGGCAGAACAGTGGTGTAGCAGTTGAAATGACATCCTAAGGTCAGGCTTGGGAAACAAACCTCTTGCTCTTTCTAGAGGAGATGTAGCTGTTCAGTGATGCTGTAAGTATGCCCAACTTTGTCTTAAATTAGGGCATAGTATCATTTTGGGTGCTTATTTTTGAATTGCTCAAAAGTCAGCCTGACATAACAGTTCTACTTCTTTTTGGGTTGTGGTTGTGGTGTGTCAGGGTTTGTGGTTTGGGGGGGCGGTTTGGGTTCTAGTGGTTTTTTTTGGTGTGGTTTGCTTTTTTTTTTAATTGTTGTAGGTTTTTTTGTTTGGTTGGGGTTTGTTGTGTGTTGTTATGGGGTTTGTTTTTCTTTTTTCAGTTTACCATTTGTTGTGGGTACCTGAACAAGAGAAATTTATATAACCATACCTGTTCTCTCCCTCTGCCTAGGCAGGTGTGTATGTCTGAAAAATATAAAATCCAGATGCCTTACCACCATTTAAAATGAAAATTTGTTGTCTTCTGTGACTACTTCTACTCTTAAAGGACTTTTGGCCCTATTCATAGTTTTCCCTAGGTATTTTCTGTATGCAGCACCACTGTCCAAGGAATGCATTCAGGCAGGTAATGACCTATTGTACTGCTACACCTTGTAATAAATTCCCAGAATCCAAAGTTTGCTTGGTTTGGAGGTTCTGCTCCTTGTGATGATCCCCTGTCTGTCTTGAGGTTCACTGTCTGCTGGGTAGCAGAAGTACTACAAGTAAACGTGGTGAAAAAGCTGGAGCCAAGTGCTCAGTCCTTATGGAGGCTGGCTGTATGTTGGTTGCCAGCCAGGTCAGTAGCTGAAAGGCATTATTCATGGTCAGAGTAGACTGTTGCCTGCAAAGAAAATAAGGAGCAGGGTTTTTTTAATGTGCAAAATCAACCTTGTTTTAATTACAACAGCTCTGCCAATGTGGTTTAAATGTAATTATTTTTAGTTTAAATATTCTCTCTGGGTATAGCAGGTCCATTTCCTTCTCTGTCCTATTCCATTGCATGACTTAGATCTAATACACCACAGAACTTGTGGGAGTGTTGATTATGAAACGAGTAAGCTGTGAGTCAGAGACCACAGTGAGCTGGGAAATAAAAGGGCAGAGCTGAGTCTAGGTGTTGGCTGAGGGTGGCACACATGACCTGGGCCTGAAATACAGGGGAGCAGTGTAGCCAAATATACAGGAACAGAGACTAATGGAGTTTAAACCTTTCTTGTACGTTGCAGACATCTGAATTTAACATCTGCTGTTGAACTTGGTTTATGTATCCATTTATTTGATGCATTAACTCTGAGTAACTTCCTAGGGAGGAGAGAAAATCAGGCTTTGAAAACCAAGGCTTAACATTTGACAAAGGTCCTGGAAAATATTTCCTAATACTCTGTAAAGTGTCCTCCTTTCCCAGAGTCTTCAGGCCCATTTACACAAACCCCAGTGCTTCAGGTGGGGTTGGGCTGGATGTTCTTCCCCTAGCACAGGCTCATTTGGCAGTTAGCAGCTCTGCCAGAACAACTCTACCAACGGGTCTGGTGTTAGTGCTGGGTCTGTAACAGTCATTTAATAACCTTGTTACCTCTTTGCCTTCTCAAAGGGTTGCTGAAATACGTTTCTGTTGCAATGCCCCTGAGCTTTATTTCCTCTCTCTGGCATGATTCTCAAATGTACACATGAGGCAGGAGAATGGGGAGGCTGAGATGTAACATCCATTCCTGGGCAGCTCAGAGGCAGGAAGCTCGTTTGATCATCATCACCCTGTAACAAAGATATAAAGCCAGTGTGGAAAGAACTGATCAGGGACGTTTGCTCAAAGAATGAGAAGGGTAAATATAGAGGAAAAGAAACACCTAGTAAGAAGCAGCCTTAGAATATCTGAATGCCCTTCTGAGGAGGGGCTGTATTTCCTGCCCCCATCTCAGCAGCAGGATGTTCTGCAGGAATGAGAGGCTGGCAGCTGGCCTCAGGAGCCTGGGGCCTTCTGGGCACTGTCACAGACCTGCACCAGGCACTGCAGACAGCTCAGTCTGAGCCTTCAGCCTTGGGTCTTGAACGTGCTTATCCTGTGACTTGTTGGGTATCTTAGCATTCCACCTAGGCTGCAGACCCCAGTGCTGATGGCTGACACTCCAAAGCAGGCAATTTGGGATAATTTACCTTGGCAAACTGCTCCTCCTAAAATCCCATATTTGCAACCCACTGGAAATCCTGATGCAGGAACATTTCTGCTTCACAAGTTCATAAGTGGTGGAACTTTGTGTAGAAACTTGCACTTCATCAGCTCAAACCAAGTTCCAGGGGTAAGTTACTCCATCTTATGCCTAGCTTGCACTCAAACAAAGGACAAGAAGAGCTGCTTCTAACTTTTTTTTTGAGAAGTATGATAGGAACCTTGCCCAACACAGTAGAACTACCAGAAACTGGGGAAGAGCAAAGTTAAAAACATTCTTCACTGTCTTATTACGTGAGTGCCTTGCAATGGAGGCTGTATTGAGCACATATAGGCAATTCTAGTGCAGTAAGTTGATGCAATTTCATGCAAACAACTCAGTAGAGCTTCAGTCCTGACACCCTGCACTTCTGTTGCCTTAACTGCAACAATTACAGGGGTGATGGGGGCAAAAACCCATCAGTTTTTCCTGAGAATGTAACATCAGATGCATATGTGGTGTACTCTGCTCAGCAGATTCCTCTTTCTGAAAACACTCCTGTGTGTGGAGCTGTCCCCTTCTCTTGCAGGGCTTGGATCTGACACCACTGAACTTTGTGCCAGGCCACCCTCTGAGGTAATGATATGCCTGGTACTTCAGATTGAGAACACACAAATGACCTCCAAAAAGTGAGAAACTAATTAAAACAAAAGTAGGTGCTCACCATGTCTTTGCAATTGAGACTGCAAATGGGGAAGAGCATTTCAGGGTCAAATTCTGGTCAGTTCTACAGAACTGGACTGTGAGAAAGCAGCAGCTCTGTAACAGGGAGGGGAGTTGCCCCTTGGTGGCTTAGAGAGGTAATGTGGGGTAGTTGGTAAAACTGATTTCTGAGTTTTTTTTTTTT
>NW_008585117.1:0-357 GCF_000691845.1 Merops nubicus
GATATATATATATATATATATAAATACGTATATTTTTTTAAAAAAATTAATATGAATCTCATGAGAGAGCTGACAGCCTGGTGTGCCTTTTGATATGGATCTCAAAGATCAATGGAAACTCTAGGTAAAGTTATCTGTGCTCAAACCCCAACTGGCAAATTAATTTTGGTGGTTTGTGTGTCCCTTTTGTGGCACCCGAGTTGAGAATTCCTGAATTTTGTGGCACCCGAGTTGACAATTCCTGAAAATTTGTTTTTTCAGATGAATGAACAGACAGGTCTGTAGTAAATTAGGGATATATATATTCTCTTTGAGTATTTTTATACTCTTTTGGTTACTTAAACTCTCTGTAGGGAA
>NW_008585117.1:388-34662 GCF_000691845.1 Merops nubicus
AAAAAAAGGTGACCTGTTCTTCCTACTTTTAGCTTCCAAGTCTCTAAAAAAAACTCAATTTAACACTTAGGGGAAGACAGTGCTTTTTGCCTTTATTGTTTGCTGGACTTCTGTAGCATTTTGCACAATTAACTGTCAAACCTCTCACGTTTCTTTGTTATCGTAATTATGCAGAAGATCATGCAATCATCTTTTAAGTTTTGTTGACAAGATTAACTCATGCTGGAGAACTTTTGTGAGTCACAGCCTGCTGGATTTTCTTAGAAATACACACCGAACTTAAGAGTCTCCCTTTTGGGAATGAGAAGGAATTAATTAAATACAATTAATCACTCCTGACACAACCCGTCAAAAACAACTGGAAGACAGCGGATTGAGATTTTAGATTGCACAACTGTCCTGCAAAACTAACATTCCTTTTGGAGAGGCAAAAAGCAAAGCACCTATGAGCAGGCAGTAATTGCACTAAGGCTGAAGATTTAAACAGACAGCAAATGGACCTTGAGGATATTTTGCCAGTCCCAGTAAATCTCCCATCATTTGCGTAGCATTTTAAGTAAACAAGTTGGTAAATGTTTTTGTCTAGCTTGAATTTATGTTAATATCACACATCCTTGATATTGCATTATTAACATGGGGGTTTTTGTTGTTGTTTTTACTGCACTGATGTGGCTTCAAGTAATTTTATCACCTCCATTTAACCTTTGGTGTGCATGAGTTTAAGTGTATGTGCAGTGGAGGCTCGTCTGCTGCGATCTGTGCGGTGGGGGTGGGAAGAGAGGCTTGGGAAAATGAGGCTCACAACACAAATTTGAAATTTAAATCAGTGGTGTGTGAGGGCAGGTGCCTGACTCCTCCAAAAGACACACTTTTGATTTCAGCCTTTTCTGTACTACTGTGTGGAAGCAGCTAATTTTTCAGGACACAGTTAACCAAAAGTATCCCAGCTTTGCTGGTGCAGAAGGCAGAGATCTGGATGCCGAGAGCCCGCGGCTGGTAACAGTATAGAGCACATAAAACAGCCATGGGGACTGCTAAGAACTCACATCTTTCTTTGAAATTAGTGGTGCCTGGGGGTACTCCCAACCCTGAAGGTTTATACCTGGGTTTAGCATCCTGATTTCAAACCGCCGTGCTCGATAAAGATCGCAGAAGAGGGTGTCGGTATCAAAGCCTGAGCGAGCATCCCCCTCTCATCCTCCAGCATCGCCATCTAGATGAGTGTCTGATAGATTGCCACCTCTCAGGAGGCTCGTGAGGTGGTGTAGAAGTTACTCTAATCTACCATATGTGCAAAAAAAAACCTCACTTCAGGACTGCCAGCCTGCATTTGTGTTTCACGCTGGATGTTCTCTGTCATTTTACACCACTCAAAGTTAAGATTTCTCAAGAATAAGGTAGTTTCTTGAATTCCTACTTTGAAAATGGAAACGGGAGGATCACCATTTCCCCCCTGTTTTATAAAAGGCATCACTAGGTTTTTTTAACTTAGTCTGTGCTTGCCCCTTTATGCTGTCCACCGTCTCTGCCTGCTTGGAGACCACAGTGTCTGCTGTGGAGAGGAGCTGACTTTCGGGGAGCTGCTGGTAGGAAACAGGCTTACACAATTCATGGGCATCGAGTGTTTCCTGCAATCTAAATTAATCTAATTAATTCCAATCTAATCTAAAATACCTAGGTGCTTGTGGCTGTCGTTTTTTGCAGGTGACAAAAACTATTTGCAAGTTAATTGTTGGCTATTGAATAACTTGTGAACTTGGGGAAGAGGCAGTGCTCAGACTTTCAAAACTCTGCTTCGTTTGCATTAGTTCAAATTCTTAAAACTTTGGTCAAAGGAAAAAAAAAAATTAAAGTGAAAGCAAATAGCTCTTCACTCCTTCTGTTGTCCCAGTTTAAGGCAGGAAACAGGGGATGTAAAGAGGCTTTTCTGCCTGCCTTGTGTCTGCAAGTTGTCAGTCCTGAGAACTTCTCTTTTTCTAGCTATGAAATTGTGCTGCTGCAATAATTTCCCCACACACATAAAACCAGAGAGATTATAGTGAGAGCACGTTGTGAAAATGCACTCCTGCAGAAGGAGTTTACTTTCATTTGGTCCTTTCAAAATCCCAGTTGGAACGGGGACAGGAAGGGTGGGGGTAAAATTTTTTTTTAATTTTATTTTTCCTTAAGAAAAAAGGAACGGTGAGGAAGCTGTCAGAAATTTCCAAGCTACACTTCTCAGTCGTGCTAAGATCCTTTGCCTCCCGTTTCTGTTTCCCTTTTCTTCTTGGCCATCTGAAACTGGAATTTTGAAAAATGTTTAGGATGGTTTATTGTCAGGAGCCAGACAGCAGTATTTCAGGGGCAGTTACCATCAAGGAAAAACAAACAAACAAACAAACAAATCCATTTTCTTATTAAAATATATTTAATAATGGAACAGATTATATTTTTTTTTTATTTTGGTTTAGATTATTTCATAGCCTGTTTGCGTCCAGAGCTATTTCTACCATCATCGAGTTCTATCTGTCATAATACACACGCAAACCAAGCTGGATCCTAGAGAGATCAGTGCTTTGCTATGGGATCCTAACCAGATTAGTCCTTGGGAATATCCTTGTTAGGTGGATCCTGAGAGTGCAAATGAAACAATTCAGACCTTTTAACAATTGTTTTTTAAACGTCTTTGAACTACATCAGTCTTTGAAAGGGTTACTTACGATCGCATTGAAAAATGAGCACCCACCCCAATGACCTGTCCTGGCTGTGGGAAATTGGCTTAATTTGAGTTTCTGAGGGTGCTTAATTTTAAGCAGGAACAAGCCCGAAATATCAATAACCTGGTTTTGTGTCCTGTTGGGTGCTGGTGCAAGAATTTGGCATTATTTTGGTGCCTCAGCAGAGGGCACTGTTGGAGCATTAAAGGCACTTGAAAGTCTCATCTCCATCTTTTCTTGATTTCTTTTTTTTTTTTTTAATTTTGGAAAGTGTTTAATGTTCTCCATGTAATTAAATTCAGTTCCCTGTATAATTAGCAATGGAGCCTTATTCTTTGTGCCACTGCTGTGGATTGTATTATTTTTGTCTCTATTTGCCTTCAGTCAATGCAAAATACTGTTACCTATCAAAACGCAGGAAGTTTTATTGCTATCTCTCAAAGCTAAGCAATATTTAAAGGTGGAAATAAAAACTGTGTAGTTAGTTTCATTTAGTTGCTCAGAGTAAATAGGAAACCTTTAAAAATCCTGCCTGTGACTCGGGAAATAGCAGAGTTAATGCACCATAATAATATCACCTTTGTATCCCAATGTGTATTATAATATTTTTGAGTTGTCTGTACTTGCAGGTTGTTAAAAATCCATATGCAAACCTGTAATATTTAATTATGTGGCAAACCTATTGATCTTATTTGGCGGATGTTTTTTTTTCCCTCTTTAAGTTGTTTTCCTCTGTCTCTTTGCAAAAGTTGTACTGCACTGGTGCTGTTTAGCATATGGAAATATTAATTACAGAGTGATCAGGCACAGTTATTTTTCATTAATTGCAAATGCAATGCAATTACTGTGACCTAGAAATAGTTTGCTTGTCCAAATACCTGTAAACATCCTAATTTTTTTTATAATTTATGAAGACCAGCTACAAAACGTGGTGTCAGAAAGAAATAATTTTCTGGGTGCTAGAGATCTTAAATCTTAATGCTTATGTTACATTAGATGGCTCTTAGTGCTTGTAAGGAGCAGATATTTGGAAGGTGGAAGTCTATTAATATTCTGAGGCAGTTGGCTCTTAAATTGGAAAGTATGTACAGACTTCATTACAAAAAACATATTCTAGTTTTCCTTCAGAAAGTGACTCTTTGTCCGTGACTGGTTGAGTTACACGAGCAACGTGGAGAAGTTTGCATTAAAGATTGAGGGATATGCTGACTGGCAGGATACTCTTACAGTCCTGTAAAAATCAACCACAAAAAACATCTTCTCCTGAAATCTCTGTTGCCTTAGAAATAGCGGGGGGTATTTTTTAATACTTTTTTTTTTTTTGGTAGTTGAAAATGTTAATTAAGTTATCGTCAGCTGAACGCAGCCAGGAGGAGAGGGGCTCCGAAGAGTTGAAACGAAAGCCTGCAGTGGGGATCGGTTCTATCGGGGAAATCCTGGGGTCGGGGCCTCATCCTGCCACGGTCCTGGTGCCTTGGTGGTCCGTAGGGTGTGTGGGAAGGGAGGGCCCGTGCTCCACAGGCTCTGTCTACGGGCTCCATCCGCAGACCGCCCGGCACGGGCAGCAGGATCCAGCTCTCGAGGCCAACGCCGCTGTCTGCAGTCACCGCTGGGATTGCAGCTGGGAACAGCAACTTGGAATAACAAAGGCAAAAGTTGGTTGGGTTGCTTTAGTCAGAGCAGTGCGATGCAACTGGCTTTTGCTGCCACAAAGAGAGGCGAGTGCCTCCAAAAAAAAAAAGCAGCAGCACACTCAGTAATATTCCTGTGCAGCGGCTTGTAACGATCTGGCCTTACATATTTTCTAAGGGGACTAATACTGTGCCCAAGCAGGCTGTAATTAAATGTAGGGTTTTGTTCTTTAAAGCTCTCTTTCATGTCGTTTCCTATTTATTAGTGTCTCCTTACATCTGCTTGGTAGGCTAATATTGGAGCAAATTCTTGTTTTGTCTGAAACATTAATACTGATGTACTGCTCCTGTATCATCTCTGTAGCTGTTATCTGTTGTATGTTTTCCCCATGAGAGGCTATCGCAGGTTTTTAGTCCAGACTGTTTGTATTCGACAAGGTCAAGATAAGTTTTATCTCTATAGATAAGTCAAGTGCATTAGGATCGATACAGTTACAGTAAAATACATTGGCAATATTTATTGCCAAGATCCTAATGAATTTTTAAAGCTTGTAAGACTCTTGTCAGCGTAGTGTGGATGCCCTAAATGGTTGTTTGTAATGGGGCCTGTGCCTTTATAGAGTTAGGTACTTTTTAAAAAGAAAAAAAATGCACAACTTTATGTTTTTTAGCAAGGATGGAGCTTTATGCTCCTCCTCCTCCAAATCCTCACAGATTCTTAGGATGTAATCGAAATAAGTGTTTGCTTTACATTCACTTAGGTGTCTGTAGGGGGATTTTTGAGGTTTATCTCCCAGTTACCTGTTATGATTATGAAGTTCCTCTATTTTTAGCACACTAACAATTTTGGGGGAATTTTACCTTCCATTTTTTTATTGGCAAGATAATTGTCTTTGTTTTGGCTTTGACGGAGTGGCTTAGGCCAGTTTCATTTGTGATATAAATTTCCCTAGGTACATATTTATGCAGTTAAATCAATAAGTATTTCATAATCTCTCTAAATACTTATGTAACTTAATAATTCCAGCCATTATGAGGCATCTACTTAAATATGTATTTTATGTAGGGGCATTTAAAAATGCAAATTATAGGGATTATTTTCCTTCAGGCTTTGTATTTTTCTGTTGCATCAGATAGAGAGTAAGAAAATTAACCCACAAAAAAATCCTACTAGAGTAATAATGAAGATCTGACTTATATCCGGTACAGATAATTTGTTGATAAGGCTGCATGGCTCGCTTGAACTCATTTTGCTTTCTCTCTTTTCTGTAGTTGATCTTTTAAACCACACCACGCAGCCATGGTAGTGTAAAGGACTAAGTTAAGGAGAAAGTTTCCACCTTTGCCACGGTCATCTACTTTCGAGTCTTGTCCTCCCACCCCACTGCCATCTCTTGTAGCTGTGTTTTCTACCCTTCCTGGCTCCAGAGCACCCAAAGGTTGCTTCTTTTTAGTTTCAAGATCTTGAAATTCAAAGTCGGGATTGACAGGGCCGTGTTGGGAAGCTGCTGTGCAGCTTCTCTTCGTCTTTACCACGGAGGTTTGATACCTGACACTTTTAATTTAATTTAATTAGGGAGGCAGAACCCCATCTTGGTGTTCATTAAGGGGATTATTCATCAAAGTTATTGCTTCCTTGATGGAGAATAACAATATCACTCGCAATGGCTGATGTTGCTCTCATAATTATATTACTTTCTACTATTTTTCTCTCCAGGGCTTTGTACTTAGTCTCTTTATTTGAAAATTTTAAATTGAGGAAAGCGTAAACTTCGGTATAGCAAATTCAGGAGGGCCACATTTATTTTAGTCTGGTAGCTTTATGTCGTGTAAAAGCTTCGTTGAGGCTTGGGAGGGTTTTTTTTCTGCTTTTTATTGGTTCTCTGCACCGGCTTTCAATATTTGTATTTCTTTCAAGCTTAGCTGCACTTCAGCTCGGGGCCTGAGGTTTCTGGCTGCCCGTTTGCTGATGTAGCTGAACTCTGCCATGCTGAAATCCTGCCGAGCTCGCTGTACTCAGGAAGCCTCTACGGAGCGGGGAGTCACCACGGGCTCTGCTGGAACAGAGTGGAAATCTAATGTAAAATTAATAAGGGGGGGGAGAGCAGACTGTTTGCAAAAGTTATCTTTTGCAGCGCAGCCCTAATCAAATATTCAGAATATGACAGCTTTAAAAATAGAACAATTGTCCTTTTAAAACAGGACGAGTTTGGTTAATTTACCCCCGAGCATCCGGTGTCTGTGACTCAGAAATACCCTTATCTACTAAGGGGGGGAAAAAGAGCATTGCAGAGAAGGTGACAAGTTTTCACCTCTTCCCTCAGAGAACATTTTCATTCCTCTTTAATCAGCCTGCCAATAAAAGAGTACTTGCCTTTCAAGGGGAGACAAATCAAAATATGCATTTATCAGTCACGAGGCAGAATTCAATCGCTCACAACTGATGAACTCCAACAGGAATGAAACTAGTACTACCACGCTGCCTTGGTGGGTTGCTTTGTACCATCAAAGAACTGGCACTATCTTTTTCTGCCACAGCCACTGTTTGTCCGTCATCCCTAATTATGGCTTTTCAAAAGAAAGGCTTCAGAATTGCTCTTAACAGTTAAAACAAAAAAATTTTGCATCTAGATAACTAAACTGGTGTTCTGCCGTTTGCAGATTTGGATGCTCTGCAGCTGCCAAAATAACTAAAAGAAAAATATTAAAAAAAAACAGGCAGAGATGAGGCAGAGGAAAGAGAAAGAGGTTGCAAAGTGGTACTGCCAGTGTTAGCGTGCAGGGCTCCTACAAGGACACGTCACAGGCCTGTCTTATTAAAATAAAACTTTATTTTCCACTAGGAGAGGAGCCTGGAGGTTCACGTTGCGCCGCACAGGTGGGCTCTCGTTTCAGGCTCCTCTCTGCCTCTCCGCTGAAGAAAGAAGAGCCTGAAGTGGAAAGAAGGGGTTTTTTTTTTGTTATCGAAGCAAAGTTGGATGCTGTTTCATGTATGGGTGTTTCTCGGTGGTGGGAATTGGCTGCTCTGGGTTTTCTGCTTGTTTAGTGTGAGGCGAACACATTGCTCACTTTATTGATATTAAACAGAGTCGTCCTGATGGTTACAGTAGTTAGACTACAGCATTCTACACAAAGCTGAATCTTTCTGCTGAGAGGAGCTGCATTCTTCAGGCTTATCTTGCTCCCTGCGCTGGAATTTACATGCGTAACTACCAGTGCATCAAGATGAGTTTTTCGCCTTTCTGTGGTTTGCATCTCAATGAGGGTGGAGAGGTGCAGTCTGTTTAGCTTTCCTTCTCCCTGCCCTGAAAAATGGTTAAAACTCACCTCATACTTTATTTATGCTTTGTTCCATCCGACTTCTCTTCTGCTAGTGAGGATTTACGAGGCCAGAAAGCAAGAGCCAAACTGCTCTTCTGTTTCATTTTCTCCATTTCTGGTCATTGTTTGCTCAGTTTTTTTCCCCATTTTTTCACTCCCCGTGCAGAACAGGCTCTCCCCTGCCTGACTGCATCCTGCTTTCGGGCACAGCTCTGGCAGATCCTGGGATACTCAGCTCCCCTGACACAGCACCGTGCCTTGTTAAAACCCGCGCCGCGACTCTCGGTGCCCTGGGATTGCAGCCTGAAACTGGTCGTGCAAAATATCAGCAAAATATCAGCCTTGGCGCGAGTTTGATGTGCAAAAACACCAGGATCTGACCTCTAGTCTCTCCTTTTCCCCTTCCTGTGGTTCCACAGTATCTCACTTGTGTTGCCCAGGTCTGGGGAGCTTTCTGCTCTCCTCCATCCCACTGAGCTCCATCCTCTCCTCAGATCTCACCTCCTGACCTCCTGTTTTTTTTCCCCGGGAGTCAATTAGACAAAGGAGGTACGTTGTCATGTGGATGGTATATACAACTCGATTGCATTGTATTTTCTCTCTTGTATGATTGATTTTAATCTTGTGTTTTGAAATCATGCTGGTAGCAGTGGCAGGTAAAAGAAATACAAAGTGGGATTGTTCAAGCACCCGTTTGGGTCATGGGTATGTGAAAATGAGAATGTTGCTATTGCTTGAATAGATGGGACAGCTTGTGATACTCCAAACTTAAAAAGCAGATGGAAACGAGGTAGAAATGTGGTGAGGGGGGAGAAACTCTTCATTCGGGAGGGGTCACATCAGTTGGAGGGTGGTAGGAGGAAAGGGGTCTGTGTGCTCAGCTCTTCAGAACTGCTTATATTTAATTGACGTGAAACGAAGTGTGCTTGGTTTAAAAAGTATGTTGCACAGCTTTGGAAAATGAAGTTTAGGAAAACCAGGTAGAACTGTAAATAATAATAAGTTTATAAAAAGATTCTAATGGCTGCAGTTAAACGATTTAGGATTATAACTTGCTGTTGCTAAAATAAACATTTGACTTTACAAACAACAGATAGTACAGGAACCAAAAGTTTTCTAAATAACCTTTAATTTTAAATGAGAGCTAAAGGACCTTTGTGTGGAGCTTCTTACACTTCACATATATATTTGTATTCCTGCTTTTGTCAGATAGATCTTTGCAGACTTCATGCTCCGTACACATTGCTTGAATTCTTGCCCCTGTTGCCCAATTTTCTGGTGAGGTACAGCACTCAGGAAATATTTCTATATTCACTCTGGGAAAACATGGACATTTTATTTCTCTGTTAGGTGATTTGCTGTAGAGGTAATCTGCTGGAGGTGGTAGTGTATTATGTATCTGAACCACTTGGAGTATTGCATTCACAGCCTGCTAAAGCCTTAAATTTAAACGGTCGTGCTGCTGTGTGTGAATACAGTGAGTGTAGTGAGCTCTGTGTTTTCTGGAGAGCTGATGATCAGAAAAATGATAAAGCAATAGACAGCACTAGGGAAGGTACATCACGTGAAGGCTGGAGGAGGAGGAGGAGGAGGATGACTGCTGGGTAAAGGATGACTCAGAAGCTGATGAAGTTCTTCAGAATTTGGTAATTAACAGAAGTGAAAATAGGAGTCAGCAGGAGCTGGAATGACAAAGATCTCTGACTATTTTTAAGAGCGCAGAAATCCAGGTGTTGTAATGTTGGGGCTGTGTCCTGACTGAGGATTTGGGTTGTTACCCTGTGTGTGATAGATAAATTCCAAATACAGGAATTACCAATTACAGGAGAGTGTAAGATGTCCTTCAGCTGTAGAACATCCCGTCCCAAAGAAAAAAAAGACTTTCCTTTACCTCTCCCTGCAAGGCTCGTGTGCTGGATCATAAGGATGTGGAATAAATCTTTTAGTTAGAGCTGTGGCTAGTCTTATTAATTGTGTTAAAATAATTCCATTTTTTTTCACAAACTTCAGAGGTTTTTTGGCAATGTGTTTCCTGCATTTCGTGGTATTTTTTTCTGGGGGGTGGGGAAATATTTTTTATATTGTTGACTTTGGGAATGAAATGCCTAACTTCGTCTTTACATCCTCTGTACCTCCACCTATACTGGTTTGGGGTTTTTTTTTTTGCCTTTTTTATTTTCTTTTGCTTTAAGTAAACATGTAAGATGACCATCTTGTCACAAGTGGTGACCTGTGTCACCACTTTGGCCAGTGAGCTCTGCCCTTGAGGGTTTAATTAGCTGCTCTCTTATATTGCCATATTGTGGTGTTTGGCACATAACCACCACCATTAATAATAATTATTTTTTTTCCCCTTATTAATTTTTCCTGATCCTCCTATAAAGGGAAACCACAATAATTGAAGGGGCCTCTGATTTTGTAGCCCTTTCACTGGATGTTTTTGTGTATGTTGTTTCAGTTTTCTCAAACAATTTTTATTGCACTTCTCATGGACAAATCTTGTTCTCCATCACATTAGTAGGAAATGTCCCACTTATTTCTTTGGGGGCAGATTGTGCTACTGTGCATTTCTGACTTCAAAGACAGCAATAAATAGCTGCTCCCCGTCATCAGAGCGTAACACACTTGAGTGAAAGGTCAGAAAGAGATGGCAATGCTAAAGAAATGTCTCTGAATGTCAGAATCAATTAAAATATTACTTTATTTAAATTACTGGTTTCATGGCATTATTCTAATTCATGAGGCCTTTTAAAGCTGTGAGTTCTAGTTGGAAATATTAGCACTGAAAAGCATTGAGTGCCTGAAAGCTGTGGGGAGTTTATTGTTTTCAGTTTTTTTAGGATATGAGTAACTTGGAGTCTGTCTAGTTTACAAAACCATAGATGGAAGATCTGAGGCACAGGGATATGAAGGAGAGATTGATTCAAGACCCTTCTCTTGCTACTTTTAAGTCTGCTGCAATTACTGTACAGTCTTAACCCTGTAAGTTGGAAGCTCAGCTATCCCTTAGAAAAAAACACAAACATAGCAACAACTTCGGTGCATTGGGTTTCAGAGGAAGACGCCACCGCCGTCGCCTGCAGGGTGGTGGTAACCTGAGGGTCAGGAGAACTTGAACTGCAGCCTTGGGTCTGTCGAGGTTCCCCCTGAGCCCACGCTCCCTGTGCTGCCAGCTCAGGCTCCACGTTCCAAAGCAGCCCTGTCCTGTCTGCTTGGCGTGGAAGGCGAGAGGAGGAGAAGGGAAGAGAGAAGGATCCGTGTCATTCGCTGGCTTTGCCCCCTCCAGTCAGAAGAGTTTTTACCTTCCCCTTTCTCTCGCTGCTGAGAGCATCACCTGAGCTGCTGTGATGGGAAATAAGAGGATTTCAGGAGAAATCTGTTTTGGCACACCCTCTTTACCTTGCCATGTTAAGTGTTTAATGTATAGCTCGTTTTATACTGTGGACTAAAAAATCTTGATGCAATATTTTGCATTTTATTTGATCCAGAGCACATATTTTTGGTGCTCGCCTATTGTTCAAATCAGTAACATCAAAATCCAGCTTTCCATAAGTAACTCCTAGCTCTTAGCCTTATTTATCAGATTGTGGTGCTGCATACTGCTTTAAAATGTGGTCTAGTCTTTGTAGGAATGTCTCTAAGTGTTCATATACTAAACACATGCTTGGTTCAAAAAGTGTTTTAAAAACTTAGGTGGTAGCTGACCTGGAGGACAGATAAATTGCCTTTTAAAAGATTTCCCCCAGTATTACTATCTGGGGTTGGTTAAATCTTAGTACTTTCCAAATTAGACACAAATACTGATTTAAAAAGTTTAAAAAAAAAAAAAAAAAAGGTTTGTGAAGTAATAGCCTCTGGTCTTGAGCATTACAACCCCAAGGAGCCATTTACACTTTGGATTTTACAGTTGTGATGGTGCACCCGAGGATTCAACCAGAGTGAACCTCCAGTCTGTTTAATGTATCCATGGTTTCTTTTTTGAAGCCAGAGGAATCAGTACAACATTTACTTCAGCCTCCAGTGTAACGGGCAGTAGATTTCTCATTGGCTTGCTTTGTAGGGAGTCCAGGATATTTGGTATTTTAAATCTTACTTTTCCCTGTAATACTGCCCATGTGCACCGCTTGACACAGGCAAATGCTTTCCCTGGCAGGGCCAGGCTAAGGAGCGTGTACTGGTAAGGAAAAGTGACAATGAACTTCAAAAGAAACAAACTAAAAAACCCCTTGAAAGCTCACAGCGATTAAAGGCTGACCTCTGCTAACCTGACCCTCTGTTTCGGGGCATTTTGTCTCTATTGGATGCAGAGAGGTGGCTGAACTTCTAGCATGCTTTTTTCCCCCCTCTGTTGTTTTCCTTAGCTGGTTGGAGTAGGAGATTTAGTTAGGACTGTATGTAGTTTGTATTTTTAATATTGTTCTGGGCCATTCATGTCCTTCCAGGGCTTTCTCAGGAGTAATAAGGGGACTCCCCTAGCATAGGCAAAGCATTTTGTTATTTTTGGAGAAATTTCACATTTCCAACACTTAGAGCAGAGGCAAGACACAGACTTCCTTGCTTTTTCTGCCCTTCTGCTTGAGAGGGTGGGGAAGGACCAGGAAGGAGAGGGAGAGGAGATGTGTGTTGGCCATAGGGAGATACGTAGACCTCTTTACTTCTGCCTCCCTGGTGTAAGGGTGCTTTATTCAACAGTTTGTTTAAACAAAGAGAAACCTTTTTGTGAAGTTGGAGAAGGGGTAGGATGCTGTAGCAGGATATCATAATAGAAATTGTCTTTTAAGTGCAGTAGAGATGAGCTGGGGGTGCAGGTAGCCTAATCTGCTGGAGATCTCAGTGAAATGCCACTGGGGTTGGGGTTGGGTTTATGTGTGTGTGTGTTCCCTGCACTGTTAGGTGGTTCTGTGTCTGAAGGAGTGCTAGCTGCTCCAGGAGCTTTACAGAGGTATGAAAAACATGCCTTCTAAAAATACTGGGAAGCTCCCTCCACCCCCGTTGTTTATTGGAAACTTTTCCCCCCTCTTAAGATATTTGATTATGGTGTAATGCAGCTAATTTAAGCATCTGTTTATCGCTGCCTGGCTAGACTGAATGTGAAATTTCAATTGAATTACCTCCCAAGAGAGCTTTGAGCTCGGAGGGTAAAACAAATCATTTTCTCTTCATTCCCCTGGGATTGTCAATAAAAAGAATTCATCTAAATAGTTTACATGCGTTTTGAAATGTTGCATCTACCAGACTTGGTTTTGTTGTTAGTGGAAAATTGCCAGTGTGAGCAGCATATCGGCTTGAACTCGACTGTGGCAGTGCTGTAGCAGGGTAGTGGAGTGGCTGGAAAGGCTGCAGTTGTGAAAGCATTTCCATTGAACTAATTCCTATTTGATCAGTAAATGTGGGTGCTTTATTTTACAACAGAAGGCAGTGTATAAACCTGAGCTCACTACAGCCTCAGACATCAGATGCCACCAACCCAGGAGCTTCTCCAGCTCTTCCCGTTGGCATGTTAGAATAAAGTGAGTTATTGCCGTGGGCTGCTGGTGGGACACTGTGAGCCCCTCAGCACCACCACAGCTTTGTCTGCTCCTAAGTGTTTGTGTGTGTGCATGTTGTTAAAAATATTTCCACTTCCACAAGAAACAGTGGAATTTTTTTTCTTTTCTTTGTCATCATGTCAACAAATAGCTGGGAGAGGGCAGAGTACAGGTTTTTCTTGCTCTGCAAAAAAACAAGTTACTAGACTTACTCTCTGTCGTTTTAGAAGTGTGAAGAGATTTCTTTTCTAGTTTGCCTCACTTCACATCTTCTCTGTCGTTTTAGAAGTGCGAAGAGAGGAGATTTCTTTTCTAGTTTGCCTCACTTAGGTTTGAAGTGCAATCTGCTGCCATCCACGTGCAGAGGACCTTCAGATCTGATCTGTAGGTGCTTTTACCCTGGACTGGGCTGCTCAGCGTGTGCTGCCTTCACTCTGACTGGGAGGTGTGGACGTGTCCATGAGCAGCAGGCAGCAGTCCACGTGCTGGTGATGCCCCACTGTCTCCTCACTCCCTTCCCCAGAGGACAAGCAAGTTCTCTTAAAAAAAAATGAGTTTGCTGACTGGGAAGAAGCCCTGGGCTGTCTCAACATAAATAACTGTGGGCTATGTTTTTAGATGCAAGCAAGGACAAGCAGATCAGGCTTCCACATGGGAAAATCCATGCTAACCTTTGTGCCCATCACCTGAGTCTCGCCAGCTGCAGACACCACTGCGCCCTTCAGCTCGGATTTTCTGGCTTGCTTGGAGCTGCAGTGTACAGGTTGAGGGTAATTTCATTCAAGCAGGAAAACTACAATCCCAAGAGCAATTAAATTTGAAGGTGTCATGACAT
Source organism: Merops nubicus (assembly GCF_000691845.1). NCBI lineage: Eukaryota > Metazoa > Chordata > Aves > Coraciiformes > Meropidae > Merops > Merops nubicus. The sequence continues at coordinate 14,400 of NW_008585117.1, forward strand.
TGTGAACCCTTGTACCCCAAACCAGGGTGCAGGTAACCTGGAGAGGGAGCAGCTTGAAGGGAGGTGCATGGCAGAATTTGTTTTGCTGACACCTCTCCTATTGCCAGCTACAGTTCCAGCTGAGACTTAGAAGGTCCAGCTAGTGGTAGTGAGATGCTTCATCAACCTTTGATGTTTGCCTTTTATGGTGTGGATTATTAAAATTTGCTCTCATACAGGTATCTGGGCAGTGAAGAAAAATCCCTTTAAAGATCTTCTGGTAGTGACTGCGGTAAGAACATTGGAGGTACCCATGCAGAGCAAATGCCTCTTGATTATTTTGGGGTGGAGATGTGTTGAGACCCCCAGGAGCTAGCCCAGGTTAGCAGCTAAACCCTTGTGGTGGCCCTGACTCTCTAAGTCTCCTGTCCTGCTTCTATTTTTTTTTTTATTATAAACCATCTCTTAACTGGGATAATTTTAGATGACATAACAGTTGGGATGACAATGGAAAATGAGTCCAAAAATGGCACAAATTTCTAAAGAAGCTTAAAGAAAGTTCAGTTTGCTTGTTCAGGAGCTTGATGTTTCTGTGGTCATTATGAGGGTTGGTCATGTTTAATGGCAAAGCCTAAAGAAGTTAAATGCCATGTACATGGCCAGTATATTTTTGTGATGTCTCTAATCACCAGTAGTTCCTACAGTCACCACAGGGAGGGTTTAAAAGGAGGGGCATGATATTGGTGCTTTCCTTGTCAATATTTTCTTCAGTATAGGGGATTGACTGTTGGAAGTGCTTGTGTGCAGAAGCAATAAAAATTATTCACAGATTGCAAGGGGCTAGGAGCAATTAAGGTTTTAAATTATCTCAACATTCACCATAAGCAGCAAAGGCATTATCCTGGTAAAGATCATTCTGGACATTTAGTCCAAAACAGTAGTAGACCAGAAGTCTATGGGTATGCTGAAGCCTTGGCCCATGTTGTGAGATGCTAATAGTCCATATTTCCTTTCTGGCTCTAAATATGGAACTGTTTTTGACAGTTTAAGTATACTTTAAAACGATTAGTCCTGACAGGGTTGATAATAACCTAAGAAAAAACATTTTTAAACCCCAAAACTGCAGTTTGTCTTAATGAGTAGCTCACCCTGTCAACAGCAAAGCCCTGTTGCTGTGTGTAATAGGGTTTAGAGACTGTCACAATGAGAAAGGACAGGTCTTGTAATTTTAAAGTACGTGGTTAGAAGTAGAGAGAGCCCCTTCTCCACAGCCAGCCAGTCTTCCATTGTACCCCCAGCCCAAGGTGTTTCACCTGTGCCTCTCTCAACTTGCTTGTAAAACAACGTAAAAAACACTTCTATTTTGAGATCCTTGAATCAAAAGGGTCATTTTTGTGAGAGCTGTGCAAAGACATCAGCTGCTTAAGATAAAATAGACACAAGAGTTTGTGTCATGTTAAAAGCAAGCACCTACATGAGAATGATCTTGGAGCGTTTCCAAGTACAAAAAAAGTCCTGTGTCACAAGAAGTCAGAAGTCTCCCTTGAATGAAGTTCATTACCCTCAGGGTGCATGTTGGTCACTCTTTAAAATTCTTATAAAAACAAAGAAATTAATTATCCAGTATAAAAATGGGGCATATGTCTCCTGGCAAACATTCAATTAACTTTTTAGTGCTTGCTACTTAATGTTGTGTTTGACCAGCGGAGCATTGAGAACGACTTTCCTTTGAAAGGGAGCTGGGGTGGAACGTGGCACTGAGCTGGAGCTTTGCTCTGGCAGCCAGTTGGGGCTGGTCATCAACATTTTTCCCATGATCGTTGAGTGTGGAGCTAGTTAGATTTTACTTATGCAAGTGAGATGTAGTTTGCTTTGGGACAGGGTTTTTTTTTTTTTGTCGGCTGGATGATGTTTTATTGAGAATATAATTTAGCTAGTTTTGCAATCATAGGCTGGATTGCAGTGCTTGAGCATGAACCACCAATTAAAAGCAGCTGTATAATACTTCTAATTCCCGTGACTAATGGGCTGAAAATACAGAGCTCTTTGACCTGGATCCAGTCCAAGCTAAAGATGAATTATGCCCCATAGATCACATTTTCTACTGGTAAAATGGCAAACAGTGCAGTTGTAAACCCCAAACTTTAAGCAATATTGGCTTCCAAAGGGTGAGCTGATAGGATGACTGATATATTTTGAGAAATGCCTGAGAAGAACCTGAATAAGTATGTCTTTTTGGTGGAACTTTTACCTATTTCAATATCCATCGATATAATTTATAATCTCTTTCCACCATTAATCTTCTGCTGCTTTGCTAACAAGTGATTATGTACTGAAACAATTGGATGGGAAAGATTCTTTGGAGTTTTTGATTGAGTGTCTGATGTCCTTTAGATTGGCAGTAAAAGTCTCGCTACAAGATAATTTTTTTAAGTGCATCCTCTGTGTGGAGATTCTCAAATTGATCTTTGATTGCTGTACAAGAATCATACATTTTTTCCTTAAAAAGATCACTGAAATTGTGAAATTTGGTGTTCAATCCAGTAGTCTAAATAGCTGAGTGTTGTTGTTCCTGTAGCAGAACAAAATTAAATATCTGTGGGTTAAACTTCAGGCTGGTTGGACTGCTAAAAGCTGTATAAATATGCAAGGTGCTGGAGCTTATGTGAAGGAAAGTGCTCTGCTCGTGAAAGGAGGGAGTGATTACGTGGCAGGGCAGTAGGAGTTCTCTTGGAAACAGGGGAAATTATCAGCCTGGCAGGACAGAATGCAAAGGTCGATGTGCTGAATACAAATAAAGTATTGAGCAGCAGGTTCTGCCTCACGGAGCCGGCGCTTTTGGAAACGCTCTGATAAATGCACTGATAAATTCGAGGGAATGAGTGCTATTGCAAAAGCCTGATGGAGGCTAGAAAGTGTCCAGCTAGTAGGAATTGCATTGCTTGGTCAGGCACAATGAAATTAAATAGAATTTGCTTTAGTGAAATTGCATCAAGGATGATTAAAGGTGCTGCTGGGAGAAGGTGGTGATCACCTTTCACTGAATCCACTTCAGTAACTCCGTTGCTTACTCCTTCCGTCTGGTTTGGGTTTTTTTTCTCCTTTGCTTGTTTCCTCTAACTTCCAGGCTCCTATTCCTCTCCTGATCCCTTCCACGGTTGTGTTGTGCCCCTGATCCAAACCTGGAGGTAACACCAAGGCTGCCTCAAGGAACAGGGAGCTCATCAGAAGCCACTTGGCAGCAGCGACCCTTAAGACCATGAGAATTTGCCCAAATTTGCCAAATATAACCAGGTCCTGAACTTCCTCCTTCCCCCAGTACACACATTTTTTGTTGCCCTGTTCTTTGTGATTGCATTTTGGATCAAGATATGGCCTCTTAGCCTTGCTGTCAACAGCTCCAAAAAGCTGATCCATACAACACAGCACCTTCTTACCTAGGGGAGACCATGCAGGTCGGAGCTGCTCTCCACAACATCCACAGCTCTGGTGTTTGGATCTGTGGTGGGGATTCAAGCCCCATTTTGCTCATTTCCAGCTAAGTCACCAGGCAGTCTTTCATCCCTAGCTGCTAAAACCTCCTCTGGTGTGGTATCATGGGCTTCTCACCTCCTGGCTAACCAGCTGTTTGGATTTTTTCTTCATGCAGAAGTTTTGCAGAAGAGTCCAAGTCAAACTCCTCTAGATTTTGCTTTAATATTTTTGTATTTGGCAGGGGTTTTTTTAGGGGTCTTTGGCCTCATGGGTGCTGAACAAGGAAGTGCAACAGAATTCCCATCTTTCCAGTGGTTTTGCTTTCCTAAAATGCAAGAGCAGAGCGATGCCCAGAGGCTGCAGGCAGGACCGAGGCCTCACTGAGCTTTACTGTGATACCACGAAGGTCAAGTTGGGGTGATTGAGCTGGGTTTTGCCCCAGATGGGCTGACAGTGTAGCCAGACTTCTAAGGTAAAACAAAACACATACACACATGTATATAAAATAACCACCTGTAGCATCTGTATTTTACAAAGATGAGACAATATCTTATGACTCTTTTCTTTCCATTTGGTATTTAAATGATCCTCTGGCAGTGGGACCAGAGTTCTATAATCTAAATAAAGAGAGACACCTTCAAATTCACACCAGAACACCTTGGCATTGTAAGTGGAGCCTGTTTCCTCAGTGTGTGTATTTTCTGGAACAGTTTGGCATTTTCCCTCTTTTGCTGCTGGTTAATACTAAACTGAAGAGTGTAAGGAACATTTTTCACAATTACAGTTGTTGGAGCAGTGCATGTGCAGAGCTATATAAGGTCATTTAGTTCCTCTTCATTTTTGTAACAATTGTAGCATGAACTAATTATTTTCTCAGCTTGAGATGCTGTGGAGTCGCATAACTTTATTTTACAGAAGCTTTTTGAAGGAGTGATGTAAGCTTGGTCTTGGGGTCCTCTCCTCTGCTCCCCTCAGAGGCATAGAGAAGATCAGGGGCTCTGCAAGAGGAGAAAAGGTTGGGCAAAGCAGGTTGGTACACCTCCTTCTTCTGTGTATGAGCATCCCAGTGAAAAGCTAATGCTGCCTCTAATGGAATTATCTTCTGCTCCACGTTGGCATGTCCCTTGGCTTGCCCAGACCACAGCAGGGGCAGCCAAATGGAGCCACGTGGCTCAGAGGAGGTGGGGAGAGGAGCAGAGCAGGGCTGTGGCAGCACAGAAATGAGCACACTGTTGGGTTGAAACCAGTTCTCTGCTTCTCCTGGGAATCGGAGCCACTGAAATGCTGTCGCCTCTCTGCTGCTGACTCCTTTCCAAGGGATTTGCTGTTGGCCAGCACGAAAGAGCCTCAAATACACCATGGAGCTGAAAACTTGCACCAAAATGAAGCTGTATTAGTAATAAGAAAAAGAGTTCCAGTTTCCTACAGATTTAAATTAGCTCAGTGAATTTGACACCACGCTTAGCTTCTGAGGTGATAATGCATCAGATTACGTGGTGTGGTTATTTTTCACGGCGTGTCAGTAAAAGAGAAACTAATATTCTGTGTTGGCATTTCAGAAGATGTTTCTTCAGAGGGTTAAGCTTTTAGTGAGGATTTAAAGTCTGTTAGTGTAAATGTGACCGTTCTGTGTATTTTTCAGTTCAGGCAGCCTACTTCTATTATAGAGAAGATGTTAACAACTTAATATTTTGGTTTAGAGTTATAGATGGTGGAGGTTTGGAACATAAATAGATGCTCTGTATGGCAAAAAAAGAAAAAAAATTGAAATAGCACTTGAAAGAGTTCATTATCTTCATATTTCCATAACTTCATTGGTTCCCTAACTAACTGCACTCAAGCAGCCTTTGCTGGGTGCTTTGCACACAAAGGGGCAGTTTTTGCCCTGAAAAGCTCAGTCTTGGGGCATCAGATGTAGAATTTGATAATGCAGGAAGCAGTAAATGATGACCAGTTCTGTACAGTTTTAACTACAACAGCTGGTCTAAAGCATTTGCATGCCATTCTTTAACAGAAAATGAGGCTCTGAATTGCACTAATACTTTCCTTGAAAGGGATTTTGCTTTCTGTAGAAAACTGCCTTTTTCTGGTAAACCACAAAACTTTTTTTTTTTTTTTTTTGGCCTTGTAGGGAAGAGTTCTTTGCAGGAAACCATTCATTTTCTAACCAGCTTTAAAATACAGAGATAGGAAAGACCACTTAGTTTTTTCTCATCGCTCCTGAAGAAACTAAATGTTGAACTATCAACATTATGTGAGGTTTACTGAAAGCAGGAAGAAAGTCCTTGCTTTTTTATCCTTTGCCCATACCCCATAGGAGGAGGAAAATAAAATATAAATACTAGGGTATTTTTGCCTCCAAAGCTGTTATGGAGAGCTTTAGCTCCTTCAGTGCTTCCCTGTCTTCTCTCCTCTGAATCTCTGCTTGTTGGTCCCACTTGCAGCAGCTGAAAACATTTAAAACTCTGTAGGGCAAAAGGAGGGGAAAGAGGAAGAAGTTACATTGGCCTTTTCCTGATAAATGTGGCATTTTCATCAAACATTGATACAGCAAAAGCTTTTCCAGCTAGAAAGCAGAGTTTCCATTTGGAAATTCTGCTGTGACGCTGTGTGGAAGTTGTCTCTGGGTTGAGCCGTGTCCTTTCTCTTCCTGGCCTGGGTTCCCTGGCTGGACTTCAGTTTCTTCATCCAAATGACTTTGTGTTTTCATTGAGCTGGGCTGATAAACCAGAGGAAACAGTTTGGTTGCAAACCTGCATGTGTAGAGAGCAGCAAGGAGAGGGGGAAAAGAGCCACCAAACATCAATGCCCATGAGATACAGTGATGGTGGCTCTAGAAGGTGCGTTGAGTTTTCATCTTTTAGACAAAATGCAGCCTCATGGTCCCACTGATAATTTTTGGTGGCTCACTGTGTTTGCTAAATCCTGTACTTGCCCATTAAGCTGCATTTACCATATGTGCAACATCAGCTTTTATTTGTGTTGAAGCAAAACAATGTCAGAAGGCACTTCATTAATATAATGATGGGTCTCTTTGGATCGCCCTGTAAATGTTTGTCATTTCAGTAGCAGGTATCATTCATCATATTTGTCACTGCAATACCCAGGCATCATTCCCAGACTCGGCAGGAGCAGCTTAGGTCAATTTGTGTAGCAAATCAGTGGCCGGGCTGGTGTTAGCATGTAAGATTTCTTGATTCCTGGCCTCTTACCTGACCTTAAAGAGCATGAAATAGTTGAAATAATTTGTGTTTTCTTAGTTTTTTTAATGAAAAACTACCCAATATTTGCATATTTTTCATTCTGGCAGTCATCTATTCAGAGATCTCAGCCTGAACAAGTGAAATCAGAGTTATAATAGATGAATAAACAACTTTGTTGATGTTTTTAGTTATTGGCAGTTGCTATAGCAATAGGCTGCCACAGATTCCTGGGTAATGGTTCTGGTGTGTGGCCGCTCACCACATCAGTCAGATCCAGAGGTGCATTATCGCTGGTCATGGAGATGGTAAAAATATTTTAGCTAGTTATATACCGTGAATTTTCAAGTTTTATGGTACTTTGGATGGTAAGAGTTACACATCCATGCTTTGGGGATTTTTTTTGCTGTAGCAGTACAAAGTGTGAATCAATTCCCAGTGTGATGACTCCAAGCAAAGTATTTTTTTGTTACAGCATCCCTGTTCTTGTTCTGGCTAGTGCCAAAGCAACCCACTGGTGGAGAGATGGCATTTCACAATGTGTTTTTTAAGAACATAAAATTTCATTTGAAGGGCAAAACTCTTAGAATGCACTTCCTTATTCTTAAGTGATTATATTAATATTAATATTCTTCTGTGATTCTTAGTCTTCACCTCAACGTCTCAACTCCATGAGCATTTTGATGGCATGGGATGCTTTTTTTCCTTTTTGGCTCTCAACAGTGGCTTCCCAGATTCTAGCAAGTTTTTCCCTAATTCTAAATTGTGTTTATAGGCTGCTCACAGGGTGTATTTCCCTCCTCAGCAAACAATAGCTTTTCAGGTAGCACGCTGTAAGCCCTCCAGATCTTTACCTCCAGTGTAACAGGAGCGAGTTTTTGGAGCACTCCACGTGTCAAATTTGACTGGGAAATCTGGGTTTGGATGTGGAGGAGCTGTGCACAAAGCACAAAACATTTGGGATGGGCAGGCAGGGATGTGCTTCTTGGACTGGAGAGTTTATGTGGAAATATATACCCCAAAATAAACCCAAAACCAAGCCATTTCAGCTACAAAGTGTATTTTTAGGCCTTCATGTGGTTTCTTGACTACAATCTCATTAACTTTTCTTTTAATTGAATATGGGGCAGTCTTAAGAGCGGAAATTTAGGCCTAAATGTTTTTTTGAAAAAATCAAATCAAAATTGCTCCTGTTGAGGGATTTGATTCAGGATACACTTTAAAAATGAATGGGGATATCCTCACTGGCTAACACAGATATATAGGTTGTTTGACAAGTGATATCAAACAGGAATCAAAGAACTCTCTAAAGCCATTGGACAGACAGACTGACACCTCTGGGAAGATGATACAAACTACTGGATATCTCAACTGGATGTCTAAAGAAAATTATATAAATACCACAGATTCTCCCCTATTTTCCTCCTCATCCTGTTCTCCCAAAAGGGATTTATACTAATCCATTAGCAAAAAAAAAAAATCGAATCTGTTTCCTTCTTTGTTTTCATTTTTAACGTGGCTCGTCGTTGCTAAATTGAAGAACCTGGGATTAAAAAAAAGCCTGTAATGTGAATTAAATGTGGTGCTGGCCAGGGAGTGTTTGTCTTACAGCAACAGTATCACAGGTTCATTTCCTTTGTATATCTTACTTCAGTTTTGCAAACTAGGATGGGGTTTTTCCAGCTTTTCCTGTATACTTTTCCAGGGGCTTTTATTTCCAGAGATGTAAATTGAAGGGGATGCGATTTCCACGCAAAGAGAAGGAATGTTTATTTTAAGAACACACAAGTCCCCAGTTACACTATAACTTGTTGAATTCTCCATGCCAGACGGGCTTTGCTTGGAAGATGAATGTGAATTTGAAAAGGAATCTGTCAAAGTCATTGGGCTTTACAGCTTACTCCTATTAGCCAGATCTTTGCTTCTCGCTCCTCTGTTTTGTCTTTTACACATGCAGTAGCAACGTTTGAGGGGAAAAAAAAAAAACAAATCAACTTTGCAGCCTTGGTGCCTGTGGTGAGAGATTCTCATGGTTTAGGTACCATTTCTACACACAGACCAAGCCTTCCCCTCTTCCTCCCCAAAAAGAAGAAAACAAGCACCCAAAAACCTCAACACAAGCAGAGAGAAGCGAAATAAACAAAACCTCAGACAAGTTCTGGTTAGAGTTTGGGGTTTTTTCCCCCCTGTGCTGATGCAGGGACTGATCGTGCTTTCAGCTTGCGCAGAGAAGGAGACGGGTTTTTCAAACAAGGCAACCAGGTTTTTGTCATGCTGCCTTTCTCTGCCAAAATTATGCAGATGTGGGGGGTGAGGAGATCCTCGTACCACCTTTCTGGAGGTGTTTTTCTAGCTGCACTTCACTGTAAGTCAGAAGAGCACTAAAATGAGGGAAAGGGCCAGGGTAGGGGTCAGCCGAGCTATAGCAGTCGCCTCCTGAGGGTGCCTAACCTAGCATGTGTGGTTTTCTTGTTGTCAGACTGTTGCATATGTATCTGCAGACAGTGTGCTCTTAGAAAAATTAGCAGTGGCAATTAAATATTGTGCTCCAGGGTGATACAACAAAGCTGAGGGTTCCTCACGGAACTTTGCGGAAACCTCCTGCTTTCCACTGATCTTTTATTCAGAGCTTAGAGGTGTAAGTTCTGCAGTGCTTTTTCTGACATATTTTTAAATACTGGTATGCTTCCTGCACTCTACTTTCCCCTTCAGATTGCTGTGTTTCTAAATGTTACATGTCTGGACAAAGGTTCATAAATATATATGTACCTTGATGGATTCAGTGCTTGCATGGTTATAGGGATATATATCCCTCGATGGAGTTTCGTTCTGCTGCAGACACGATGGATTGCTCTCTCTTTATCAGTGGCACCATTAGTAGAGATAGAAATGGAAACTTTTTCAACTAAAACCAGCTGGGATATCACTGATCAAGATACAGGCTAACCCAGGAAAATGGGGTGTAAGTAGTAATCGGAGCTGGGACACAGTTGAAGTGATGTTTTTCTTGCTGTTTGTTTTTAGGATATTTCGTGACCTATTCATTCATTCTCTCACTCTTTTCCCTTAAAAATACAAATTTCTCAAAGCCTAAAGATAAAGAGGGTTTTAGGGCTGCTGAAACAACAGATGGAAAGGTTATGGTTTTCTTTTGGAAAATATTTAATATATTAGAAGTTTGAGGCAGGGGAAATACGACTCCAAAGAATTTTCAAATCAGTGACATCTTTTTCCTTTAATGTGTTATACTTAAGATTGCTGTTTAAAAGCATGGAATGAGACTTCATAGGTTCATGGATTTATTTTTTTCTTAAAAAAAAAAAAAAAAAAAGAACACCACACCAAAACCTCCCAAGACACTGGATTTACATTTTAAAAAGAAAACACATTACAAAGACCCAGCCGTTAACTGTACAGAAATGAGCATTTGATGATGAGTTTCAAAGGAAGCAGATTAAGTGGTTAGCAAGTCCTGTGGCATTTGGCAGGTGTGCAGATCCAGGCAGCGAGTCAAAAAGACACAGATAAAATATTGTCAGGGAGCTGGCTTTGTTGCATCTGTTTTGAGGACAAAGATCTAACTTGGAATTATTTTGACAGTTTACACCAGCAAATATTTTTTCCCTTATATTTTCCTTTGACCATCTCCTTTTCAACGCTTATACTCCATAAGTTCTGGAGTCAGCTGTGGAAACTAATTTACTTTCCTTTTTCAAATGCGTTTTCAAGACAAAACCTAAACTGTTATTAAATATTTACATGTCATCAGTCACTGTAATTACCATGGTGTTTATATTCTGTTTGCAGAGAGTGAGGGAGGTGGTCATGCAACACCAAGAGGCAGCTGATGTTTAGGAAGCACCTTCTATCATAGCGCGATCACTGTGAGAATACTTTGAGGCAAGGAAATACTTTTTCAATCAAATGCATTTCATTAGAAGATTCAATCATCGATCCTGCTTTGCAGTCCTCCTTTCTCAGTTGGCTGCATGGATGTTATTAATTTTCACTACAGGTTAGCCCAGATATGGCTCAAGATTTTCCCATCTTCTTACCCCTGTAGTTCTTTGTATTCTCTCCCTCATCCCAAATACTTGAGCCTGGAGAGAGGAAGATCAGGGGAGACCTTCCTGCTCTCTACATCTCCCTGAAGGGAGCTTGTAATGAGGTGAGGGTCAGTCTCTTTTCCCAAGTAACAAGTGATAGGGCAAGAGAAAATGGCCTCAAGTTGCACCACGGGAGGTTTAGTTTGGACATGAGGAAGAATTTCTTCCCCAAAAGGTTTGTCCAGGCCTGTGCCAGGCTGCCCAGGGCAGTGGTGGAGTCCCCACCCCTGGAGGGGTTTCAAAGCTGTGGAGATTGGTGCTGAGGGACATGGGTCCATGGGGACCTGGCAGTGCTGGGGGAACAGTTGGACTTGATGATCTTAAAGGTCTTTTCCAATCTAAATGATTCTATATTTCCACTTCTTCCCAGCCTATGTCCATCATTTTTATACTCTTCTATAAAGCCATTTATAGCCCCTGGTAAACGTAGAGTCTGTGTGTGTTGATCATGTGGGATTAGTGACCTCAGAGATGTATACACACAAAAATAATTGTTGTATGTCCTTGGCCATTTTACCCTGCTGCTCATCAGTCTTCCATTAGATTTCTAGTGCTAAAAGCTCCATAAAAAAATTAGAATTTTTTTTTTTATTTTAAATTAATCATTCCTAGAGCAGTGTTTAGGCTCTGTGTGCCATGACAGTACATTACCCCAGCTATTTGGAAGGGGCATGGGGCACCAAATTTCAGCTTGTGTAGTTCATAATATATCAGGCTTAATGTTGGTGGACAAAAAAGCTGTTTTCTTTTGAATGGAAAAAAAAAAATAATTAGCAATCCAAAAAGTGTTTCTGTTCCTTGGAAGTTTGACCTTGGCTGTAAACAGCATTTCAGTCCATTTCTTAGGATTTTGGGGGTAGCACCACTCCTTGCAGTTCAGAGACACTTGTACCTTCAGTTGCTGCTTTTCCACCTACTCTGAGGCCAAGTAGTAAGAGATTTTGGCCATAGGATATGGAGAGCCATGAGACCTAATAACTGGCATTGAAAAGTATTTTCAAGATTGTATAAAACGCTGTTTTATTTTCTCATCATTCAGGAGTGTCATTTATTTAAATTTTTTGATGGTGGCATTTATAATAAACATCCCAGTGCTTCAGAAAGGATAATAATGCATTGTTCTTATGAGGAAACAGAGCTCCAGAGGAAATGATGGTTTGATTTTGTGCGTATTTTCTTACAGTAAACATTTTTGGCATTCCTCTTTTTTTTTCTTTTTTTTTTTTTTTGAATACTTACTTTTCCTCCTTGGTTTAATGCAGCATAACCTCCTCTAAATTTAGTGGGAAGTGTAAACGTATGTAATGCTTTTTCTGTGGTTAGAAAATACATGTAGCATTAAGTTATTAAAGCTTGACTTTAAACTATGTCTTGGGCTAATGATTTTACAGTATAATTGCTTTAGTTAATTTGAAGGCAGGTATACATACAGCTTATTCCATTTTGGCACTATAAAGTTTGCCATTGGTATTATACCTCATTTTTTATATGATTTACATAATTTGTGAAACAGATTTAATATTTTGTGTATGAGCTAATTAGTTTCTGGTTTAGAGCCTTCATTGTATGTTCATTGGGTTTTGAACACCTTCTACAGCAGCACAGAAGGTCATTGTTGGTTCTAAATTCTTTGTAGAGCAATCAATCCTGTTTTAATAAAATAAGTTGCATAATTTTTAACATAATTAAATTGGGTTACACGGAATTGTTTTCAGTTGTAAATTTGCTGGATTGGAAGAAATGCAGTAGAGATGTGTTAATTACTGCTCTGTGCTCTCTCCCTTGTTGTGGTGCAGTTAGAAATTAGTGCACTTGAGATGAGCACAATTTTATAAGGAGCTCCTTTCTCTAAGGAGCTCTTAAGGAGTGTCCAAACTTTTCCTGGTAGAGCTGGGGGGGAGGAAAGAGGGAACATTTCTAGCATAATTTTAAAAATCTGTCTGCCTAACTTTCAGGAGTTTCAGTGTTCCCAACATTTCTTAGTCCTGACCAGCTGCCAGCACTTGCCAAGCACCGAGCTCTCCGGCAGGTGACCACGAGGTCGGGTGGCTGAATAAATGCCCCTGTTCCAGGGGCACACCAGAGCACTGGAGCCTCTCGGTGCACAATAAAGCATCTTACAGTCACATCACACGCCAGCCCTGAAAAGTTCCTTTCCTCTGGTATGTGATTCCTACATGAGGGCACACGCTGGCTGTTTTCCTCTCCAAGGAATTGTTTTCTTGGCTGCCGCCATCCAGTATTTAACAGCACTGTGCAGCTCTGACGGCTCCTGGCTTATTAGGAGTCTAAACAGTCTCCTGTATCCTTTGTGTCAAAATGAGTGAAAGCTTTGGAAATCATTTTGGGATTCATTGGGCAGGAAAAGGAGTCAGACCCTGCAGAAAGGCTAACTTCACCAGTTAAAAATGGACAGTAACAGTTCCTTTCCCAAAGTTTTTTGCATCCGTTCCTTGTGCTAATTGAGTCTCTTAGCTTACTCCGATTATTTCTGTAGACAAATTAACTCTAATTTGGATTTTACTTGTTGTTTCTACATCTCTTTTTACCTGTGCAGCTCACGCCTGCGTGCCAGTGCTTTTTGCCTTGTTAAAATAGTTGCACTTAGCACAGAGATAACTTAAAGTTAATGAGACAGAACCAGAACACGGTGCAGGTATTTCCCTTCCCTCTGTTTGTGTGCTATTAGGAACTGGTTCTGGGATTAAAAAATAATAATAAAAATTTAATCAGTCACAATGCAAGGCCATATCTGTTGCTGTACGTTGTACCCTGTGTGTAACCCTGGATCTGCTGAAGGCATTTTGTGGTACAAGCAAATATTAACAGTTGCCTTCATGCTCTTTGCTAACATGCGTCTGATTTCATTTAACAGTGCACATCAACAGTCTCTTACACAGACACTGCCATAGATTTTTCTTTATTATTTCTGAGAACCTTGGAAAAGGGCTGTGTTTTTCTGATGTGTTTACATGTATACATAGGTATTTGAAAAAAAAAAAAAAAGAAAAAAATTGACTTTTTCTTGTTGTATTTGCAGCCATTCTTGCTCAGCATAGAGCTGTTAGACCTTTGCAATACAATAATTCCAGTGGAAGCCTTTAAGGCATTTGTTTCCTAGTGGGAATACAGTTTCTCCTACTTTAAACAATTAGATGGAGTATAATCTCACTTTCTTCCTGTGGAATGCCACACTTTTATTGCTATCATTTATCAGTTGCAAGATGTAAATAAGATGTAAGCTTAGGAGCCTGGCTCAAATAAAACCAGATTGTATTGATTCTTGTGTGGTACAGAAAGAAACAGAAAATCATCTGACATCCACTCAGCGTTCACTGAAGCAATTTTTAGGGGATAAAGGCTGAATACGTACAACATAAATTCCTTATCTTGTTTGCCTGATAGACATGTGCAGTTGGAAAGTCAGCAACCCGATAAAAATCGTGGCTAATTGTGTGAGATAGTCCCTGTTATTCTCATGGTAGGCTGAAAACGTGGGATGTGTCGTGGTTTAGTCTAAAAGCAGCTTCCAAGTATGCAGAAAACTTTGGGGATACGCTGACAATTTATTGATGGACACCTAAAGACAGGGAGGGGGAGGGAAAAAAACAAAAACACCAAAACTTTCCCATCACTGGCAGCAAATGAAACGAAGTGAAAAAACTAAAGTTTTATCCATGCAGCAAGTTAATGATTTTCATTTTTTTTTTTTTTTACCCAAACCTTTCCCCATCCCCCTGCACTGCCAGGGAGACAAGACGGCTGCTGATTTCTTAAAGCCTTAAAGTTAGCTGACCTCCTAGCTGAACCCGACTTTAATGTAAACATTTTCTTGAGATGGTTCGTAGCAGGGCCAGCAAATCTGGAGAATATTAGTGGCGCTGTGTTTGCGGGAAGCAGGAATCCCTTGGTAATTCTCAGGAGCTCTTTTCCAAGCCAAGGCAGCCTGAGACACAGTTGTGTTTTCAGTTTTGCAGGGTTCGTTGGTAGTGCCCTGTGTATCTTTTAAAAATGTAATTAGTAAAACACATAATTAGTTTTTGCTTTGAAGTCGAGGGTTTTTTTACTGGCTTTCGCTCCGTTGCCGCTCTTCGTCTTCCCCTACAGCAGGTAAATAATATGGTGGCATAATATTTGTGTTGATTTAGTCCTCGACTTTTTGGCGTTGGTGTATGAATCTAAACAGAAGAGAGAAATTAGAGCAGGGCTTCCTCTGGATCACCTCTCTTTGCAAGAATATTAAGTTCCTTCCATGCCTCCACGCTGAAACAAAATGCACGGCTGTTGACTCGACCCAAACATTTTAAAGAAAAGTTTTATGCTTGTTTGGGTGATGTTGGCACTTTCAGGATGTTCTTTTGTGCCCGTTCTGTACGGCATGAATCGGTGGCAGGGGCTGTGTGGTGCCTGGTCACACCAAGTATTTTGCAGGTAGAAACTTGAGGCTGAATTCCTAAATTCCCCATACCTGCGTGCCCTTTTTTCAAGGTATTTTGTGTTTATCATAAGCCCGAGCAGCTGTTGAAAGGACATGCTGAAATGGGATGTGATACTTAGCACTTACTTCTTGCTTTTCAGCCTCAAAGGGCTTTTCACACCTTAATGGATCTCCCCAACATCCCAGTCTGCCCAGTACAGCAGGGAGTGGGTGCATTGGTGGGTGGGAGTCTGATGCACTTCAGTCACTGGTGCTTATTACACCCCAGCACATCCTCTGTGTTCTATTACATTGACTATAAAAATCTTCATTTTACTTGCTCAAAAACACGTTTGCCCATAAAAAACCTGTGCCTGTTATGGACAGTTGATCGCTGTCACTGCAAGTTCCATGTTCATCTGTACTCACAAAATTGAGCTCCATCTACTCATTAGGTGAAAAAACTTGATAGAATAGACAGAGTGATGGAAAGAAACCATGTGTGTATGTTGGTGTTTTGTGTGTGTTTGTTTTTTTTTTTTCTATAAAGAAAATAAAGCAAAATTGTTCTTTAAATTGTGAAGGAAAGCTCAATTCTGTTGAAGAGTGTCTGAAATCCACTTATAACTTTCAGCACAGAGCAGCCAAGATGGAAAAACTCTCCTTCTATCTTTCATTTAAATTATTGAACAAGCTTGAAAAAAGTAGAGGTAAGGAAAAAGGCTGAAGACCGATGAAAACTTTCAGCTTGTATGTTTTTATTTTAATTTCAGCAGTATGTACAGCTGCTGTCTTGGTCAAAACTCCCAGGAGCAGAATAGAATTGGTGCTTTTGCAGAGTTAGAGCAGAGCCTGGGCAGGACGTTGCCATCACTTGCTGGTTTTCAGAGATCAGTTGGATCAATTAATTGCTCTTCTCTTGTCCTTCTGCCCCAGCTTTCTGTAGTCACTGATGCTGCCACACGTTTTTGTTGAGCAGATTGTCTTCATTTATCTTCTCTTGTGGGCTGTAGGGTGCTTTGAACACACTGGACACTAGTTGGAGCATGTGCAACTTCCTGACATATAAATAATAATTTATAGGTTTTATGTTATTACATAATTTGATGTTTCTCAAAGTGTTTTTTCTTTTCAGGTTTTGATCACAGATATGTTTAATTAGTGTTAAAACCAACTGTTTGTATGTTCCTTGTCATGGCTTGTTTAGTACCTCATGGTTGCAGTTGTCCCCGTTTTACCATCTTGAAGGATGGTTTCTATTTAGTTCCCTTAATGTTTTCCACAGTTTGTTTTAAAAGCCACAAATTCAGCTGAAGTGTTTGTTTTTTTACTTAAGAATGTTAACTTTAGAAATAAAATATTTCCTGTTTATCAGCAAAAGTGTTTCTTCCCACTTGCTGGCATGATTTCGAAGATGGATTCTTTTATTTCCTTCTCTTTTCTTTCTTGTGCTAACCATAATAAACTCCGAGCAATGATAAAGCTTATTTAACCCAAATATACCTGCCTCACCTCAAATAAATACAAAATAAATTGGGCAAAAGAAAGAGATAGTATTTTTGAATCAGTACACAAACATTGCTCTCTGTAAGATATTCATTGTACTGCAATAAATGGGGAAAATATATTGAATTTATGCACACATGATTGACTTTTCATACAGTGAACCCAGGTTAAACATCTTGAATATGGAATATGAATAGAGCTAACATTTTCATATGAAGCAATAATGAAAACGAACAGAGCTCCATTTCCACTGATAGCAAAGAACATTTGATACTCCAAGGCATAAAATGTGTTTAGTACTTGGGTTTTGTTAAGCTTGACAGAAGCCAGGAAACAGGCCGGTACAACTGCTGCATAAAGGCTTCTTCTTCTGTACCCAGGGACAGGCTCAGGGATGTGGCTGGGTGAAACCACCAGCACACCTTCATCCCCTGCAGGAGGAGGAGGTGGTCCTGCCTGGGGGCCCTCTGTGGCTTCTCCTCAGAAAACACCAACCCTCAGGACAGGGGGTTTGCTGCAGGGAGAGGGATGGGGGAGGAGGGAAGAGCCAAACTTCTGTTTGTGGATTCCACAGGGTTGACAATGCTTGTGATTTTTTTTATTTTATTTCTTAAATTTTGGTTTATTCTGTAATAGATCTGCATGAAATGGGTTTTCATCCAGGTAATGAGGATATCCCAGTGCTTTCCTGGCTTAGTGAGGTGCACGGATTGCAAACCAGCTGCAGCTTAAGAGTTACCAGCATTGCTTGCTCTGGTTCCTCACCACAGTAGACTTTTCTTCTCCCCCAAGCCTGCACATTCTAGTTCAGCCACTCTGACAGAGGATAACAAGCTTGTCTTTTCAGAATTTTTTTTCATGCAGTTATTAGAGTGCTCTGTTCAGTTTTGGGGCATTCAATGAAAGAAGTACATTTAGGTGCTGGAGCACACTCGAAGAACAACAAAGCTGGTGAAGGGTCTGGAGTCTTTGAGGGACCTGGGGTTGTTCAGCCTGGAGAAAAGGAGGCTCAGGGGAGACCTCAGTCTTCACAACTCCCTAACAGGAGCTTGGAGCCAGGTGGGGGTTGGTCTCTTCTCCTAAGCAACAAGCGACAGGACAAGAGGAAGTTGCCTCAAGTTGTATCAGGGGCGGGTTAGTTTGGATATTAGGAAAGATTTTTGTCTCAGAAATGGTCGTCAACCCCTGTCCCAGGCTCCTCAGGACAGAGGTGGAGTTTCAAAGCCATGTAGATGTGGTGCTGAGTGACGTGGTTTAGTGGTGACCTGGCAGTGCTGGGTTAATGGTTGGACTTGGTGATCTTAAAGGTCTCTTCCAACCAAAATAATTTTATGATTTCAATCCCCAATGAGTTCTCCTTGTTGAGTCTGCGTTACCATTTGACAGGCAGAAAAATCAGAAGTGCAATCAGTTGTGCAAAGCTGCCAGAAACTGTCTTTATATTCCCTTCACTGCCCACCCACCCCTTTCACTTCTACCAGAAGCTCAGGTTGCTTTCCTTTCTCTTGCAGCTCTATAAATGTGCTTGTTTCTGTAGTTACAACCCTATAAATGCTCTTGTTTAACATGGACTGTTTTTGAGGAGTTGACCTCTTATTTGTTTTTAGTGTTTTAAATTAAAAGTTTAAAGGTAGCTAAAAATCTACCTAAAGAAAAACCTGGCCCAGCATCTGCATCTCTCCAGCTCCTATGTACTCAGGGAAACTTTCCTGAAGAGTCACATGAGGAAGAAATTGGTCTGATCAGTGAATACATAGGAAAGATTAGGTTCTTAATTGATCCTGTGCTAACTCAGAATGGGAGCTTCTTGCTTTCAGGTAGCTGGAGACAAAAATAAACTAACAAGGGCTTCCGAGCTCCAGGTGCTTTCAGAGTGTGTCTGCTGAAAGGCCATTGTGATGCTGATGTTTTAATCATCATAATGATGATTTACATTAGTAACTTAAATATATAGAACTTCCCAATGAAACCATAACTAAGCCTGAGCTAATTCCTCTAGACTGACCTAAAGTACCTTGATATTGTGTATTTTAAATACAAATGCCATATCAGCCTCCAAGAGGGTTGCAAAGCCACAGGAGGGGTGGCTACTTCTGCCCTAGCCTGAAGGTTTTACTGTTCTTCAGCTTCATCAGCTTCAGCCAGTTTAAGTTGATGGTCTTGGACCACTCATCTTTGCAGTGACTGTTTTCTTTATTGTGGCTCCTGTTAAATGCATTTTTAACAGGTTTCTCTGCACATCTTACAAGTTCATTATTGTGAATAGTCTCACTTCAGGAGCTCTCTGAATTTGTGTGGAGCCTTCAGCTGATCCAGCAAACAGGCTTCTTGTATCATTTAATCTCAGCTCGTTCACCTGTGAAATGGGTGTTTTAACAGCTTAGTGTGATGTAATGCTTTAAAAATGCACTTAATACATCAGTATATCCTGCAAATAAATAGAATATTATCTATAGAGAACTTACTGCCGGGTGGTAGGGCAATAGTATATGCTAAATTTTCAAGACAGGGAGGGTGTAGAAGGGACAGTAGAGTTGTGGGGCTTGAGTATTGTGTGAGAATAGAACATTTTAGTCCACCAAGGAAGATCCTGTATGGCATTTTAAAAGTTCATCGAGATCCCACACAGGCTTTTGGAGCTGTATTTTCCAAATCAAACCATCAAATGAGGCAAAATGGTAAAGGGAGAAGGCAACTGCAGGTTTTTGTCTTCCCGTCCTTAAAATTATGGTTGTTGTCTGCAGCTGTAAAGCTGTTTGGTTGCCCTGCCCAGCTGGAGCTCTGAGCTCTCCTGGTGCAGCACCAGCCTTGCTGTGCCAGTTCCTCATCTCAGGAGGAAGATGAAGAACAGTTCTCCAATTAGTGCAGTGGACTTGGGTTCAGGAGACTGGGGTCAGGCTTGCTGTGTGACCTTAGGTAGGTCACTTCCTCCATAAATCAGTATTATTACAGTAATGTTTCCTCTCCTTCATCATAGGTATATCTTCTGTATTTGATTTGTAAACTGCTTGGACTTAGGGTTGTCCAGGTTAAGTCTGGACAGCATCTACCACAGTGGAGTTCTGCTGTTAGCTGGGGTCTTCAAGATGATGGTTCATTAAAAACAGTCATAAATTCCAAGCTACTATTACACTACATCATTCTTTTAAACATTGAGATGTGTGAGGTTATACTTATTAAGCTCAAAAAAGTCAGGAAATACCAGTGATGAGGTTGGTGGAACCTTTATGTGTCATTTCATGAGCGTGTTACAGTCACAGATTATTTTTGAAGTGCACAATATTATTAATATTCAACTTTTCAGAGCTCTGGGAACAGGAAAGGATGCAGCATAAGGATGTACACTCCAAGCAATGATCAGCTGGAGCTTGACAGGGCAAATCTGGACCTACAAAACTGCAGTATAGTCATTTTGCTTGATATTTACATCCAGGCACCTACTATCTAATTGACTCAGTGTGTATAGTTTTGTGGGTACTCATCATTGTGTATGTGTGAGGTTCTTTTCTGCTTTACTTTTTTTCATGTGTTATATTATGCTTAAATATTGAAATATTTATATATATAAATAATAATAATAA
>NW_008585118.1:0-10214 GCF_000691845.1 Merops nubicus
AAAAGTGGTTTAAACCACCACAGAAAATTAATTTAATTCTCTGTATGACATGGATAAGTAAAGGATGTGGTTTTAGTAATATATCAAAACATTCAAGTCCCTCATATTAATAATTACTGGAATGTTGGTATATTTCAGGAGCCAAAGCCTGTGTCAGGAAAACACGTTAAACATGTAGAAAAAAATTCCTCCTGAATTGCTTTTTGTAAATAAATCTTACTGAAGTCTAGTTTTTTTGTATAATATTTTTCATACTTCTTGTCTAAATGTTTGTTTAGTGGTGTCACATACTGCTAAACAGCTGCCATATTTGATTTTGGACACGGCTCTGTTTCAGTGATAAGTGAAAAGATTCCTGGATGTTTATTTTCAATCATTATTATTATTAACAAAGACTTGGGAAAAAAAAAATTAAGCACTGAAAATTTCTCATTTTGTGTTTTTTTATGCCTCTTACACTGAGATGTTAAAATTCATAGTAGTTTTAAAGCAGATCATTATAATAAACAAACAGAGTTCATCTGTAGTCATAATTGTTGTCATAGTTTTAAGATACTTTTCACAGGAGCTGTTAGAATGGCTGTTCTTAAGGTGTCTATTACCTTTAAGTCAACTCCAGACCTAGGAGATATTTGTTAGCAATCCCAGTGTCACAGAGAGGAATGACACTCTCCTGTGCAAAACTTGTGCCTCACAACAATGTCGTGTTTGCTATGCTCACATTTAGAAAAATTTCATTTTAACACCTTAAGAGTAGTCCTTCATAACTGACCTAAGAGCATGCACACAGAAAAAGAAGGTATCTATAACAGTGTATGTGAAAAAACATACTATCTGTCTCTAAATAAAGTATATATATCACAGCTGCACTAATACTCCAACATAAAGTAATGGGATATTTAATTATTCAGCCCTTATTCTCTTTTAGATGACTTTGTTGCTAGGAGTCTTATCTAACTAAGAAATAGGATACTAAGGGAGAAGATTAAGTCAAATATATCTGAAAAAGCATGTAAAAATACATGGAACAGTTCTAAAAGGCTCTCAGCTACATCATATATGTTTTTTCAAAGTGTGACCTCTTGATAACCACCTTATACTTCACTGCTAATATGATGTTGTATATTTATATAAGGGAATAATTAACAGTACAGCTACAATGTAATTGAATGCAGGGTACTATAACAACATTGAAGTTAAAATACCATATGGATATAGAATTCCTTTTCAACATTGCTCAGCTTAATTGAAGACTTTCCCCCTTTTTTTTTTAAAAAAAAAAAAAAAAGTCTGCTCTTTCAGTTAGCATTATGGCAGAGAAGGTTAACATTATGGCAGAGAAGGAGAGGGACAGCAGAAGTTTGTTTTGATAATATTCTTGCCCATGTTGAAGAAGATTGCATTACATGCTGCTTGATCGCTAGATAAAAGACTGCTCAAAGAAACAGAAGCAGACTCCAATTTAATGAGCTTCCAGCATTCAATCTAAAATGAAGGAGTGTGACAGTTTATTCAAGGTAAGGGCTTCTTTGTAAGTGAGATGTGTTAGAGGAGTGATGCCCAATTAACTAATTGATCTGATAGAAAGCTGAAACCCTTCATAAAAGAGAAAGGAGAAAGGTCACTTTGGCAATTCCTGCCATTTCCTGTTATGATCATCATAATTAGCTTGTGATAAAACTGAGGAGTGAGGTGGGGAATAGAAGGGAAGGATTTCCTTCTTGATGAACCCATGTGAGAAATGAAGAGGCACATGATTAGCTGGAATGTGTCAAATGTTTGAACTCAAGGTGTGAGTGCTTTTTATTTCATCTAAGTACAATGAAGTTTAATTGAACAACAAATATATTTGAGTTCCAGACTTAGTGACTTTTTTAATAAGCAATTATTTCAAAGTAGTTTACAGAAGTTTGTTCTACCTTTCATTGTATGCATAGCCAAGATAGATATTAAGTAAAGAAAAAAATAAAAATAAAATCCAGATTTATCAAGTGGATTAATTATTAATTTTAATTGTTTGGGATTTATGAAAAAAAGTCATCTACAGACATAATGATTATGTTCCATATAAATTATAAATTCTTAAAGAACTCTGGCCAGTGGAAAGTGTACAATAGATACCTGTTTCATAGCTTGGACGTATGGCTGACAGCCACAAAAACAAGAATGCTATTTTTCAGAAAACAAGATAACTGAAAACAATGAGTTGATAGCTTAGAAATTTTACCTGGAAGGAAGCAAAAGGACTGAGGTGCTTACTCCTTTCAGCTACTGTACAAGTGTTAGGTAGTCTTAACATGTCAAAGAAAGCACAGGATTATGGTTGAAAGATGCTGGTGGCCATATTCCACAAAAATAGTATCACTATTCATAATGTAATATGATGGCCCTGATGATCAAATACTGGAGTTCCTTCCTAGGGCTTGTGCCTGAGGTTAAGAGCCAAGAGAGAAGAGCAGATTAATACAAAGAAAACAGATGCAGGTCCATAAGCTGACCAGGCCCAGAAACCTTGCTGATCAACGTTTTCACTTCAACATATTTTCATAAGCTTTTATTTATATTAGAAGACTAATTTTTGTCCTCCTTAAAAGGGGCTATATCAGTGATTTCAGGTGTAGAAAAAAATTCAAAAGGGACACAAGGTCAAAGTTCAGCTGCATTCTGTCTTTTAATTTGGATGAACCACATTAAATAAATATGGACAGGCTGCAATACTAATCTGGAAGATTTTTTTCTGCACCTTCAACTCAGAAATGTCTTGTAATAAAAGACTGAGCCATAATTTCACAAAAGTAAGAAAAATTACTTTCTCTTGTATTGAAACTTACTTTTAATACATGTGGCAGCTTTACTTTGGCAGAATCCCTATGTTTGCAACATTTACTTTCAGCTTTTGTTCTCTAGCATTAAACAGAAATTGTCTCTGTCAGCTTATCAAGGAAGAGTTATTTGCATTTATAATTTTCTTCAATGCATCTGGAAGACTATCTTATACTTCCGTATTTTCAAAACTTAGGTTACTGTACGAACGTTTAAGTATCCATTCAAGAACACGCTCAGAATGATGATAATTATCACAACCCATATTCTCTTTCCCCTTTACTCTATAAAACACTGCTCTACAGAGAGGGAGCCCTACACAATATTTTGTGGGATCGCCATGGGCTAAGTTGCTACTCACTGAAAGCAAGGGATCAGATTTGCTTCTTGAAGTATGTTGTCTATTAAATATACTAGTATATGTTTGCATTTTGAGTTAGAAATGTAAAAGATAACTTTAATAAACCATAGTTTGCTTTGGTCTGTGGCTGAAGAAGCTTGAATTATAAAAACTTAATGCATTTGACTCTTATCTTAGAACAAATTTAAAAGGTGTCTCTTTATTTTCTAGTATCTTACTCTTGTCCTTCCTTCCAGCTTTGGAAGGCCAACACAGCATGCTCAACAGCTAATTAGTGGTCTTGACCCAAAACTCCTTCTGTTCTCTTTTTCTCAGAAAAAGAAGAGAACAAAAACAAGAGATCACTCCTTCTTGTTCTCTCTTCCATGTGCCCTCCCTCCCTGACACCTTCTTGGCATAGACAAATGATCATCTATATCATTTTTCAAGTATCAGCAGCTCCTTCATCACCACACTGTGATTCCATCATCCTTCTTTCATCCTTTATCCAGTTTTCTGCTTCTAGATAATTTAAAAAATGAAACCAGAAACATTTTCTCAACTTCTATTAATTACATGGGAGGACTGGCAAAAATGACTCAAAGATCTTTACTATTTGTAAATTTTTAAATCCCCTCTTATCCAAAGCCTAAGGTTATACTGGCAACAGGTGCAAGTCATAGCAATACCAGTGTCTTTTTCATAAAGTAGTTGATACAGGTACCACAAATGTAAAGCAGAAAACAAGATCACGAAGTCTTAGACTTTAGATGAAGAGTATAAACAACTTGCACATATGCTCTGTAGTAATATGTAATTATTACAGCTATTAAAAACCCTTCAGCTCTACCTTTCAAACAATATGGCAGCAGTTTTAATATAGTTTTCCTGTAGATGTACTGAACATTCCTCAAACTTTTCTGTCACTGGTATGAACAGAGATAGCTTCTCAAAAGAAAAATATTCAAAAAATTTGCAAACTTGCATAGCAATATCCATAGTGCATCTGATGAACAGTCTAGTGTAACTCCAAGTAAACATATGGCTTTTTCAGGATTTAAATTAAAAACTCCTAGGTTCACTTTAATCCGTTAGCCTAGAACTCATTTATGCACTTCAGTTTTCATTATTACATAGTTCCTCTAGAATGGAATTACAGAAAGAGAAAAGTCCTTTTAGAGGAATTAAAAAACCCTCAACCACAGAACCAAAGGTATTGTGTTTCATCTACCCACTCTGTGTTAACCAGTGTTGAAACTGTTAATCTGCACCAAAGGAAGATACAGAGTATCTTTGTGAACAAGAAGGAAGTGAAAAACTTCTTATTCAGGACAAAGCATAAGTTCTGTTTTTCAGAAAGTTCAGTTTTCAAAGTGTGAATTTATCTACAGCATTTTCAGGTCCTTAGAGTTGCTGAGAAGCCTATTATAATTCTGCAAGGCACAGACAAGTCCTATCTTGGACAGTTTCTCCCCATTGGAAAGTTATAGAATTATGTAGATTTGTCATTCTTTAATCAATGAGGGATATTAGACACTTACACAACAGCTAATAAGATAACTGGCATGGAATATTCTATGCCACATTAAATGTTATGAATAAACATTTTAATCCTTCTGTGCTTTTTTTTTTTTTTTTAAAATACAATTATTACATGCTGACTAGCTTGTCTGGTTATTTATTGCCCCAAAGTACATTATAAATTCCTGTTGTTAATGGCTAGAACTGATACTAGTTTAATTCAAATGTCAGAGACATGTCCATGTCCCTGGAATAAAGCACCTTGCAATAAATATGCAGTGGAGAAACAAAAGTCTGAGGAACAAAACTGATGAAGTAAAATCACAAATTGTTAGCAAGGGTAAATAAAAGTACATTTTGTGTATGGTTAGAAGTTTTTTTGCTGAAGTTAGGCCACAAAAAAATTGAAATTCCAAAGTGGCCTAATTCTTGTACTTTCTAATGAATTTCAGATGCTTAACTTCACAGTTCAAATGTTAACTCAAAAATGACATAGATGTTACTTAGTTCTATTTCTTCATAAATATAAAAAAATAAAGCAAATACAATACACTTTGCACTGCATATAAATTCTGCTTCATAAATTGTCAGTACATACTTCCTGACACATACAGAAGTGATATGCTGGGGTTAAACCCCCATCCCTGAATGAGAGCTGGCATATGGATAATGACCACAGCAGGCAAGAAAGACCCTCCTGACTGGCTTTCACCCAGGGTCTGACCAGCCTTGTGTGGGAACTGATTAGGAGATCACCACCAGGTGCCCCCACCTTCCATATTAACTTGGAGATGAGGCAAGAAGCCACCTCTATAAGAGCTGACTCTGCTTGCAGTGGGATTGAGAGTTGTGTCTACAGAGTGCATAGCTTCCATTCTGGCTATTGGAAGGGCTCCCCAGCTGTTCACAGCAAGTGGAGTTCCCAGGATGGTGGGGCAAGATCATGAGTCTCCCTCTCCTTCTACTCCATAATTGCAGTCATTGTCTGGCTCCTATCATCTCCCATAGCATAGTTCCTGATTCAGCTCACTCCTTTCTTCATACAATATGGATTGGCTTGTTCCTCACTCTGGCTGTCTGGCACTTTGGATCTCTCATGTGTGGTGTGAGAGTGGAAGGAGGATATGGCTGCAGGTCTGCCTGTTAGTGATAATATCATTCTATGTTGGGCAAGTGGTCAGCAGAAGAAGTAGATTGTTTGTTTCTTCTGCATCTGTCAAGGCACTGCTTCAGAAACTTTCTAGATTCCTGTCAGTAGCATAAATCACTCAAAGTATAAACATATACGTATGTGCATTTTGAGTTTCTGTGAGTGATTCCATATTGAGTAAGTGTCCATTTAGGAGTTTATTCTTTGCTCTAATCCAGTTTTAGATAGAAATATGGAATTGTCAGCTAGAAAGGGCAAAAGAAGTAACTACTTCTAACAGGTTATTTATTATTTTAAATTCCAGATTCAGTCATACTTCTTCATCATGACTATTTACTTTTAAATGCTGCTGATAATAATTTTATTTAAAAAAGTCTGCATCTACAGTTCAGCTATATTGAAACCTGAAAAATATTAGCATTTTCAATTTTTTTCTTTATACAATGGGAATTTATTATTTATGAGCAGAGATATTTAGTTCTATTTGGATTGTACTTGAAGCAGTAATCTGATAGCCTGACAGAAAGCTTAGTGGTGAAAAGTTTACTAATATATTAAAATACATAACTGGGAATAAAGAGAAGAAGTCAAAGTTGGTACTGGGGGGTGGTTTGTTATATACAAAGCTCTAAAAAAAATAGTACTGGTCAATATTGCAAATGCCCCTAATTTCAGGACTGAGGTAGCAGTCAAGTGTTAAACTCTTGTTAGTTTTCTATTTTTAAACAGTAAATGAACCCTAAGTGTAAAAGTCATTGTTTTCATGTCCACTTCCTACAAGCATTAGCTCAGGAAGTGATAAGGTTGGCACAGTTACCTACGGCCTTTTCAGTGACTAATGCCAAGTGATTTCCTGGCTAGTTATAGACAATGGATTAGGAAATAAGCCTCGTGACCAGGAAACTCAAATGATTTTTATATTTTTTTTTCCTTAAAGCAAAGTGACCTAGAATAATAGATACAGTAAAGTACTTTTCAGTTCCTGTTTACCATATCTATAACTAGTGATGAACAAACATCTTGAGTATACTTTTGAAGTTGATGTTTCTTTTCTGATATTGCTACTATTGGTCTCAATTATTCTTCATCATCCCTACTTACAGAAAAATGTCCATTTTTTTCAGAGTTCACTAATATGTTTATAAGCCATACAAAATTTACCACACTGTAATCATAAGCAGAATAACATTCATAAATGTCTATAAATCCCACAAAACCAATGTTCATATCTAATTAGAAATTTTCAATAGTTTGTGGCTTTCTTTTTGCTTTTTTTTTTTTTTTTTTCCCTTCTTCTTGCATACAGACATCTGTTTCCTCCTTCACTCCAGTTTGGAAACATAAAAGTTGAATAACATTGTCATCGAAGCCTAAAAAAATGCCCATCTACTTCAATGGGGCTTGACAGCAGCAGGGCCAGAATCACAACCCATGTCTCTTAAGCTTCAAATGATCTTTTAACTACTTCTATTCTTAACAAAAGTCAGGAAAACAGACCTTGGAAAAATTTACAAAATCATTTCTAAATTTTTTTTTATATATGTCACAATTTAATTGTATTTGCTTTACACGCAATTTTAAATAATTTGTACCTTTCTTGATTGTATAATATGCTTTACTTAAGTAAATTTCTAAAATTTCTAAGTTTTGCACATTGACAGATATAGGAGAACAACTTCATAAATATAAGGGCTCTTAACCTTACATAAGTCAGTGAAAATATTCTACTGATTAGAATTGCAAGAGGAATTCAGTGAAGCTTGTTCTGTGAAAATGTAAGAAAGACGAAGAACAGGTAAAATTTGAAGTCTGAACCCCACAAGACTTAAAGAATAAAATATAACCAAGAACAGATGACAAGACAACGTTGCAGTAAAATAAACAGAAAGAAATGCTGTTTCCCTTACATGGAATGAAAGGCTGAATATTGAGAAACTGTGGTTAGGTTCCCTTGACTCAACTTCCCTAAGAAAGGTTTTTGTGACATAGCATGAGCTTAAGTTTGTTGTTCCAAAAGTACTTTGAAAAGTTTTCATTGAATGATTCTGTATAAATGCAGAATGGTGTATCTTTTAGGCAGTTGCATTGTCTGCACAACAGAGGTCAGAAGGAACTTTTTGATTCAACTAAGCTGGAGTTTTGTTTTCTATGTTATGTGCTCAATCTAACTCATTGTTGCTGGCTGACTAACTGACCTCTTTTGGAGGTTTTTTTTTGAAATCTAATGGAGAAGGAAATGGCAAAACTCAGCATGTGTAAAAACACAACATCGCCTTCCTCCTCCCCAAACAAAAAGAAAAATCATGCCATCAATATAGTAGTTGCAGTTTTCCTACTATCACACTTTGCAAAAGGAAAAAAAGGCACGAGTAGTCCTTTACTTAATCTTTCTCCCTTGATCCTTGTGGCCACCAGTCATACAAATTTGCAGTAATACAAGAAACAGAGAATAGTCCAGAGCTAAAATTAAGACAAATGAGAGAGAAAAAGAAAAAAAGGCCATTTTGTTCACAGAGAACTTGGTCCTTGGTTCGAGATGCAATTTTTTCTTTCTTTTCCCTTCAAGTAAGGATGTATCTGGCTATGCAGCCATTTGTTTATGCTGTTAATTTTGGAACTTACTTGACACATGGGATTTCTGTATACTTAAATTCTATTTTCCTAGAGGATGCATATTGTTATATATATCATATATATGCACACAATATTCTTTTTCTTTAGGCCATAATGCATACGGCTGCATATAACTTGAAGACAAATCATCTTGCAAAGAACTGAATTTATGTCATTAAGATTTAACAAATGTCTCATGCACTAATTCTACAGTCTTTCTTGTACATTTGTGTTTTATATTAATAATTATTTGCCAAGAGCTTTGTGGTCTTGAGAATGTATAAAAAGAGGATCAGCCATGTCCTGGAAAATTTTCTGTCTTAGAGATTGAAGAAAACTACATATTTGAAGAAGGACAAAGCATTTCAAGAGTTATGGTTCCAGTTTTTGACACCACAGAAAAATTAAGGAGGTATCTGAAATAGCAGTATGTGTCTATATTTCTTTCATGCATAACATCTAATTAATGCTCAGAGAACGAAAAGGATGACACAAGAAAACTTGTGTTGGTACAGCTTTTGGTTTGGTACTTGATCTAAGCTTATTCCATGCTTAGGACATTTCAGGTGATGTTTCCCCAGTTTAAATTCTGTACTCTATTAAGACTGAGCTAATCACAAAGCAAATCAAGGCAGTCTGTCTTTACTTGTTGGTTTGTGTTTTTTTTTAATTGTTTTGGTTTGGTTTGGTTTGGTTTGGTTTGGGTTGGGTTTTTTTGTTATTTTTTTGGAGTTTGTTTGTTTATTTTTTGTACTTGTGGTTGGTTTTTTTTTTTTTCCTTCTATTTTAAGAATAATTTCTGTGAAATAAATATTTGCAATATTTGAAGGTCCCCTACCTCTGTCAAAGCAGTATATTTGGCCAATAGATTTAAACTTTATCTTAAAGAGGTGGGAGTTGACAGATACAGAGGAGGAGAAGGAAACAAATCATGATCTCATTTCCTTCAAAGACCAGACAAAAAATGACAAAAACTTTTATAAACACTATCTCAGCTTGCCTGAACCTAAAGAAAGGTTCTGAACAAAATATAGGCAAACCTCTTGGCTGGTTGCTATTTAATTTGAATTACTACACTAATTTTTAATATTGTTTTGGAACAAAAATTACTATGAGAAAATCCGTGCAGTAATTTCCATGACTAACCTTCCCAGGGGTTAAAGTTTCTACAGTCCTGAGCAAAACATTTAAATGTTCAACAATGCTGTCAGCACAATACATCAATTAAAGGTTCAAGCAGTGTCAGTTGCACTTGTTTATTTCATATATTATATTTATCTTTTCCTGGATTTCAAATGTCTAGTGAGCATTCTTATCCTGTGAAAACATCTGTACAGAATTGTTTCAAATGAACAGACATTTACTGCAATATCTGTTCAGCTGTCAGACAATCAAGGTCATACAAGGTGCAAAAATGCTTATCTATATGAGAACAGGCTGAAATAACCCCTTGTGTAACCCCAGTGACTCCAATTACAACTTTGTTTTCAGTGGGGAAAAGACTTGGAACTTACAGTGGATTTTTCAAAGTCCTTTTTTTCTCCAAGACCCTTGGCCATTTTGCAAACAGGAATACATGACTTAGAAGAGACCACAGAAGAGTTGTGATTCCTTAGCCTGGTGGTTTATGCATTTTACTTGAGGTTTGATACTTCACTATTGTGGTCCAAAGATTGGATCCAGTTGTACCTATCAGCTTTACTGTAAAACATATAATCAGCTCTGGGACCACAAATCGGAACCACAGATTCAACCCTTCACTCTTTC
>NW_008585118.1:10245-33622 GCF_000691845.1 Merops nubicus
TTAAATCCTGTTTAGATTTGAGCTCTCCTTGCATCTGCAGGAGATACCGTATCATGTACAGTATAAATATTGCAATGTTTGATGGCTTCTAGCTTCGTCACAGAATTTAACATTATGAGCCTAAATCACTCTTAGAAGTGGATTTTAGCATCTAAATTGATTTGCTGTATTCTAAAATTATACTTGAAGCAAATACTTCTGTTTTGTCTCCAGTTCATCAATATAAAGACAACAATTGTAAACCAGTAAAGAGGAACATACATGCTATCAGACAACAGGTAGATTCGTACTGTGATGCACGTGCATTCTGAAGTGTCCTTGCAATTCTAACTCCTCAGCTATCCACACTGCAGAAGTATCCTACATCTGCCTTGAGAGTACATTGAGAATTTTCTTCAGGACCAATATGGATGCACAGGGCAACACATACATAATTTATTAGGTACTGGAATAGGAACTAGGAAAAAGGGTGAACCTGAAACCTGGAGCTGCTGTTTACCATGCATCGTATGAACTTTAAAAACCTCAGTTTAGATTCAGTTGGCTTGCTAAAACAAACAGAAATTTCCTTTATAATTAACAGCAACAAAGTAGAAATTAAGAGCTTTTAGAATCAAGAATCAACATCAGAAAGGGAAAAGGCATGCAAAGCTATGGAGATTAGTTCAGATTATTAATTAAATTAACTACTACCTTAACTTCAAACACCTTCAAAACATGAAGGTTTGAATATATGCTTCAATGCTAGGTAATATTGAAACTTGAAGGTTGCTCGTCGTACATGTGAGACAAAAAATAAAGGGAATTTTTATCACAAAAATGATTTTAGTTTTTCTAATTACATTATGTGTTCACATCTATAACCATTTCAGGAAATTTACCCAAAACAGACAAACCTTTTGATTAAGAATTAGTGGAATTGTGCCTTCCAGAAAAGTACTTAAAAAAAAAAAAAAATCTCAAAACAAGAACAGTGACAAAATCTGAACATGAGATACAAATATCCATGAATAATAGCATGAAATCTTAACTCTATGAATTGCATGGCTTCAAGCCACAGGAAAAAAAAAAAATAGTATCTTATATACCAAAAAGATAACCCCTTTTATTTTTTATTTTTCCACATGTGTGAAAGTTTAGAAACTCATACATAGATTAAAAGAAGTTGTCCTGGAACAATTTAGAAGATGCCCTTTCTGTCCTGGGAGTCCTTCCAGTTCTCTTCACCCTTGTAAATTCAGACTCCTGTTATCCAGTTTCTCACACAAAATGCTTGTTCTCAGATACTTAATCCATCATTTTATATGACTTCCTGGTCATTTAAACAGTCTTTCAATTGCAGATCTACCCCAGAGTTCCTCAGATTATTGCTATTGAGTTTAAAACTACTCAGT
The DNA here is from genome assembly GCF_000691845.1 of Merops nubicus. NCBI lineage: Eukaryota > Metazoa > Chordata > Aves > Coraciiformes > Meropidae > Merops > Merops nubicus. The sequence goes on from NW_008585118.1 coordinate 11,640, forward strand.
TATTTGGCAACTTCCATAATTCGGTACTTTAGTTATATATTACTGCTTATGCAGCTTTTCAGTCTCACTGAACAATATTGACATGAAGGGCTAATTCTCTGCAAGCTGCATGTATCATTCCAGATTTTGTTTACTTGTCCCTTTTTTAAAGTCTCAAAACCAGCAACCAAATTAAAAGGAGATTCAGTAACACGCAACAAATTGTCTAAAGTCTCTCTTATTTCTCCCGTCAATTATGCAGGGCCTTGTTTCTATCATTTTCCAGCCATTTGTTTTTCCCATGTTTTTCTTTTCCAGATCCCTTTAGTATCTGATATTTTAATAAATAACTCCTACTAAGGTATTCAGAGACCACAATAGAATCGTACCTCAGTCTTCTTCTAGATAAGAAAGTGCTTCAAGTCTCTCACTCTCAGGCAATTTTTACAGCTCTTGGAGAAAGTTGTGGTTGCTTTCTACACTTTGTACAATGCTTAGATTCAGTCCCAAGCATGCTGAAATATCTGTGACAGTTACCCATGAAATTCAGAATTGTGATGAAACTCCAAAATTAAGCTCCTGTTACCCATCTGGCCATTTAATTACAAAAGATTCACCTTGTTCTAGTCATAATTCTTATGGAAACACCGAATGATTAAACTTGAGAAAACGTGTGTTCTTACTCCCTACCTTGCCTGCATGAATACAAGGCAATACAAACTACATAGCTTAGCTCCTTGTCCTTGGCAGTTGTCTCATCACAGAGTCTTTACTTTAGCCGTTTTTCCTCCTTAAAACATCTTCAGATATTCTGTCTCATTTAAAGCCTTCTACTCTTCCAAAGGCAGAAACATCTCTAAGTCCACCATGTATTAAATCCCAACCACTTGGCTGGAGTTCATAAAGAATCTGTGGAATCAGAGCTTCCAGAAACAGATTTAGATATATTGAGGAAAGGGGTAAATGGAGAAGCTATAAAAAGAAGTGTTGTTCTTGGTTTTTATACATTTGGTATTCGTAATAATTCAATACAGTGAAATACGTGTCTATGATCTTTCTTAGGTTACTGTACTTTGCATGAGAATTTAGTGAGCCAGTGAGCCAGTTTGAAAAGTGCACAAGATACAGAAGTTGCAAAAACCTCAAACTTGCTTAAATGATTTTGTAAGAATTACTATTTTTTTAGAATAAAAATCTTCTGTTCTCCATGACTTTCCAAACATGCAGTAGCAGGGCAATGAAAGAGGAAAATAGCTATTAGAAACAGGTGGCAGTAGCTACAATACTGCAAAATCTTCCGTTGTCATTGGGCAATTTGCATCATTTAAGGAAATTCAAAACCTAACTTTGCGATATGTTAAACTTATCTAGTCTGCCCTTACTGCGGAGGCAGAAGTGTATAGATAATTGTGGGTAAAATTCATGGGTAGCAATGGGAGTTGTCTAATTTAGGTCTGAGAAGACTTGCTAAAAATTATTTTGCTGAAGAGAGGGAAACTATGCAGGTGTGTCTGTACTTTGAAACAGAAAAAATGTGATAAAAATAATGGGATTTTTTCTGAAAACTTCTGCAGGGGAAATATTGTTCCATGTCTAAAATGAAGCTGAGAACTAATTAAATTCTCATAGATAATTAAATTTCTTATTTAGACTTGCAAAGATAAAAATATTTATTTTTTTTTAAAGCTGTATGGTCATACTGACAGAGTAAAACATGGCAAGAAATAACTGAATGCAAGAGAAATAAATCAAAGTTTCACATACTTTCCATACTTTCACAGTGTTCACCTTAATAAACTTTTTGCCTGCAAGCAGTTACCCCTTATCATGACTGTCTGCTTATTCACACCAAAAAAAAGAAAGGGGAGGTTTCTGTACTAATTTTTTTATAAACACCTTTTCTGTTCATATCCTTTAAACACACATAGTTTTTTTCTTGAAAGACTTTTTTTTTTTTTTTACCAATCTAAAGACATCATCTGTTCTGTTAAGCAGTCTCTTTAGTTAGGGAAACATATGGTATGCCTTTCTATGGAGGCTATACTTTGGCTATTGCTTTGTGATGTAGGTTTTGGCATGAAATATCTGCCTAAGGACATACAAGGTCTTTAAATGAAATAGAACTTGTAATATGTTATTAATAATGGTTTACAGATGTGGATTATTATGTGGTAGCTTTATCAGGGTTGTTTAATATATATAAAATTCAAAGTAGTATAAGATCTGTAGAGGGGAGGGATACATTTTTCTGAAGCTGTGTTGGTGAGAGATGAAGTACATAGGCAACTTGGAGCAGATGGAGCTCGAAGCATTCTGAAAAAGAGTGATGCTTTATACACCTTCATATGGGCATACTTACTTGTATTTCCATATAGCTGTAAGGCTAACTGAAAGCCCATCCAACCTGGCCGTGAACACTTCCAGAAATGGGGCACCCACAGCCTCTCTAGGCCACCTATTCTGGTGCCTCACCACCCTCACGGTAAGGGATTTTTTCCTAATATCTAATCTAAATCTATTCTTTTTAAGTTTGAAAACTGAAACCCCTCATCCTATCACTACATTTCATGATAAAGAGTCCCTCTCCATCCTTCTTGCAAGCTCCATTTAAGTGCTGGAAGGCTGCTTTAAGGTCTCCCTGTAGCCTTCTCTAGGCCCTCTTTGTTGGTTTGAATATGTGAGAATCAAAAATTAAGGCAAATTCCTTACAACAATGTCAAAAAGCCCTTAGGAATTCCAGAATGGAAAGTTTTGTGCAAAATGTGAATAAATGCAATAGTTATGATGACAGTACAATGTCTACAATTTATAGATTTAAATTATTTGTGTTGGAGTAAGAAATAGGTGCTTTCAAAGGGTTTTTTTTTAAATCCTTGTCACTTTCACAGGATAAAACAAATAAAAATGAATATGAAAAAAAACCTACAAAAATAATAGTAGAAGTATCTAGTGTTTTACTTTGAGCTTCATGCTCTAGCTCTTTTTTTTTTTTTTTCCCTTTCCCTAGCGCTGTTGCTCAGACTTCTTTCTCTGTGTTTAGGCTGTTCTATTTTTTCTTCTTTTCCTGTTGCATTTTTGGTTTTGCCTACAGACGTACAGTACCTTAAAACTAGCTCATCTGTTGTTTCAGGCTTGCCTTGTGCCTGTGCTTTTGATGATTCTTCTACCGCTTCACCTACACCATTTCTCTATAAAGGGCCATGGCTAGGCCTGCAAAATTCAGTGGCTGTGTATAAACTCCTGTATCAATCTCTGAATATGAAAGTGTATTTCTATTTAAGAGAGGCAAATTTAGATTGGTAGGTTAACAAAATCCCTCAGCAACTACCAAGTTACTAAAAGGGAAAGTAAAGAAGGGAATTCAGGTAAAAAAAATCCTTCACAGTAATACTCCCATTATAATTATTTGAAAATTTCGGGTAATAAAGCAATAGAATAAAGGGTTGTCACTGACACTGTAGTCCATTTATGTTTCTCATCATCTAGTGAGAAAGAAACGAAGGGTTCAGACTAGTGCCGTCTCTTCAAATCATAGTCCCTCAGGTAGCCTTTGAAAGATTATGAACTGATAAAAGAATTTCCCAGTTCAGCCTAGGTAGACAACCTTACACATACAGGTTTTCAATAAGCATTTCCAAAGAGGTGTAAATACTATCATATCCAATTGCTCTTAACCTTTTCAATGAAATCTTTCAAACTTTCAAAAACTCATCTCTCCAGATTTAATGAGATTGTCTAGGACAAAAGAATATGAACATATCCACCTATGCTTTACACTCAATGAAAAAAGGATGAAGAATCTTAACTTTTCAATTAATAACTTACTGCCATTCCTATACCCAATTCAAAGCAAACTTTCAAAAAAGTTGGATCATGGCAATCCTGTGTAGAATATGATTTGAGACATGACTTACCCCCAACAGCTTTATGAATCTTAATCAGACTTTTGTATATTAAAAATAACTGTTCCCAAAGCTCCCTGAATAAACCTTGCTGGATTTTTCCCGCAAATCTTAAGTCATTACTTTAGAAAATCATATCATTACAGACTATCTTAAATGCATATTGTTCCAGTAACATTCACTGAATGGATAATTCATTTTACCATGTCTGATAGAACAGACTTAGTAGCTGGTGTTGCACCTTTTGTAAAAGCGTGGCCATGGGAGCAGCTAAGCACTGATATGATTCCAGCTCCGCTCACTTCTTAACTACACACACTGCTTAAGGCAATCTGCATACTGATTGCAGAAATACTGGCAAGTGGTTTGCCTGATTAGTCTAAGAGAGGTCATAACCTTCATAAAAGGCTGCCAGACACTTGAAACAGCGATATCTTCAGAGCTGAGATTGACAGAGGTAACAGATCTTATACCATCTGAATTAAAGCTGATGTTTAGCACTAGGGATTAAATTTGGAAAGTAACACCATGATCATTTGGTGTATTGCACTGCTGTAATACAGTCCCTTACAGAAAATGATTATGTTTGTGATTTAACAGCCTCCCATGTCATGTTGCCTTCTCAGAGTTGTGTTTGAAGTCTTGAGCAATCTACCAAAGTCACACAGTTTTCACAGATGACCATTAACTAGCCTGATGGAGCCTTCCAGCTGAGTTTAATGTGCACTTTGATCTTGTTACTTGCTGGTTCCAAAAGAGTTTTCTGTCAATGAACAGGGTCGGTTTGACCTTTTATATTGCATTTGACATTAATATATTTTCTTTGAAAATAGATACAACTTCTGAAAAGACATCCAGTAGGTGAAAGTAGCAGTTGATAAAGGAACAAGTTCTCTTTTCCAAAGGTGAAATTCTAAGAGTGCTTTTGAATTAAATCTCAACATTGTGATTCACTCTTTCTGCAAAAGGTAAGTGAGAAAGAATGATAAGGATCATAATGAAAAGATTATTTCAGAATATTTTTACAGACAATGATGCAGAGAGCTGGAAGTAATTTTATACGCATTATGAAAATGGAAAAGTTAACTTCAACTATTTCAGACCATACTAAAGCAGGTCTGTTCTTCAAGCTAAAACTCTAATTGATAAAATGGTCATTGACTTTAGTTTTTACATTTAGAAAAACTAATTTATTATTAAGGGATGTTAAAGCTGAAAGATTTAAATAGGTTATAAATAGTATATATTTTATAAAGGTTTATAAAATACGAAGTCAACTCTGACTTAAGTGTTCGCATAAATGAGGCTATTTTATATTTTTATTTGCTTTCCCTTGAAATGGAATCTGTACTTCCACAATGAACATACACTTCACATTCCATCATTGTTTTTACTGTTGTTGTTATTAATTTCTTAGAGTAACAGTTTGATATTATTTTACGTTTGAATCACCTTCAGTGTTTAACTGCCTTTGTTATAGCATTGTTTGGTTAAGTAGTTGATGCAACTAATTGGTTCAAAATTTGTAATCCTCCAGAGAATACTGTAGTTACAAAGACAACTACATTCAGTACCGAATAAGAATTAAACACTGTCAAGTAATTCTGAGTTAAGTAGTTAATCTTGTGTGTGGGATTGATCCAGTAGTTACCAAGGTACTTCCATATTTAAACACCTCCTTCCTTGCATGTTGGATTTATTTTTGTTATTTTAATAATGGAGTTTGACACAGTAGAAAGTGTTCAAATCTTCATATATTTCCTGAAAACTTCAATAGCTCACTATTTCTTGCATTTTTTTTATGCTAAGTTTCTATGAGCCACAATGGATGAGAAAATATGATCCTTGGCAGTAGACAAAAAGATATGAAGTTGATGTGAAGCTCTCTGAATGAGAGGCCAAACTGTGTCAATATACACTGTAGAATCAAGTTAAATCAGTGTGTTTATTTGGATTGCATCAATGTGACCATGCACAATATTTCATGGATGAATTTTTCAAGGCTCTGTGTTACATAGTGTGTGGCTTTATCCTTTAAGTCAAGTTTATATAGCATGAAGGTAAAGGAAAGGTGAAAAGAATATTATTTTTGCTGTCTTCTAGCATATAAAGTGAAAAACCTCAAAAAGCAAGCTTGAAACAATGAAAATGGTATAACCACTTACCAAAGTGAAGTTAAACTGAAAGATAACCAAAGTTTGAAATAATGACTGACAAAGGCATAGAAGAAGAAAAAAAACACAAACCATTTTTAAATACAGTTTTGTGACTTCTGTTTTAGGAGGTCCACAGAGCGAGTTGGTGGACAGCAGAACAGCATGTTGGGGAATAATATAAAAAAAAAAATATAGATATAACCTTTCTTGTACATACTCTTCTTTAAATATTCCCAGACTGCCACACAGTACTCAGTGACATGGGCATTTAGTTGTGTGCTGAACAAGATCAGGACTATGTTTTAAAATTCATTATTCCTCTTTAAAAATAACACACTACTATGTAAAACCATATTTATTTTGTTAGCAGCTGACATAAGTCTGAGAAAAAATGCTATAACTGTGCTAACAAAAAGCTTGATACTTAGACATGTTGGTTGTAAACATGATTCTGTATTTACTTTGGGTAACTTTTGAAGAAAAAACACATAGAAAATAAAGAAACAGTATCATCTTATCTGTGAGACTTGTGTGATTTTGTGATTACATTTCTCTATGTGTATTACATATCTATTTATTTATATGATATGCAACATCAAGATGTATTTGTAGTCAAAACTTTCATTTCTGAAAATAAATGAAAATGGTAAAATCTTGTGAAAGTTTCCTGTTTCTGCTAAAAACTGCATCGTGCAACTGTATAGGGACACACTGGCTGATCCTCCTAGCCTCCTACAAAAAAAACACCCAAACAAAAAACAAAACAACACCCCACTCCCCCACCCCTCATTGCACCCCAACCCCTGCAAAAAAAAAAAAAAAAAAAAAAATCGCAAAAACTATGTTTAGATTTATTTCCTGGTGCAGGAGGGAAATTGCAAGCTGAGGGTTTGGATGGTCTACATTTGGAATCTTTCAGAGAGCATGGTGGCTTTACTCTGTTTCTTTTCTGGGATAGCAAGAATCTGAATCCTACATATCTGCCATGTTAAGCCAAAAGTATAAAGCACTCTTTCAATCCACTCATCTGATTTCAGCCAAACTTATTATTTTATAAGCTGCTTCAGAAGGTCTCAGGAAACCTGAGACTGCTTTAAACTGTTTTGTACAACTGGGCTAAACATCCCAGAGCAGACAATGTATGTTCTCAGTATTCTGTGCTATCATCTACCTGGTGTATACAGCTTTTTGAAAAAAAAAAATGACAGTTTAACCATATGAAGGTTTTTCAGGCTGCCAGAGTAACATAGCCTAAATCAATTGTACATTTATATAATTACTGATTTAAGTATATTTATAAAGGTGTTCCTGTGATTACATTTTTCCAAAAAAATGTTATACAAAAATTCTTGTGCTTTACCTAAACTGGTATGACTACAGAACTACATGACTTCTATTTGGCTATGTTCTGTACTCTGTTTTGCCATTTGCGTGGGACTCCTAGTTTCACTACGGTCTGTTATAAACTAACACTTTTCTTGCCTCTTTGGTGGCTCTTATAAACAGCAGGGTAAAATTTTAGAAGGGACAGCCACTTTATAAGGGACAGTCACAATTGCATGATAGATTGAGGAGGGAATGGTAAACCCTGTATTGCAGATGAATAGCATTCAGTTTAGCTTTTCCTGTGCCAAAATCTTTATTTTAGTTAAATGAGAATCAGGAATTCATGGAAATATAAGTTAGATCCTGATCTTGATTGTATCAGTATGAATCCATGTTATGTAAGCTGACTTTTTCAAATGTACATCTGGTATCCTAGGAATCTGTGTTCTTGTTTTCAAAAACTCACATAAGACTTGCTGAACTAGTTACTATTATCAGGAAAAGACTTTATTCTTCTCCAAGTCATGCTTATGACAGATGGATTAAGATTATGTCAATGAACTGGAGAAAAGTGAGTGCCCATTTACATCTTCAAAGTAGCTGTATTTTACAGAATGCTAAAAATGAACACGGGCCAGTGGAGAAAAAAAAATAAATTCTGAACAGTCCATAGTTTCTTTTTTCCTGCATGCAAGGGAAGTGAGAGCCTTTTTCTTTGTAATGCATAAATGTAACCTAACAGTGCATTCAGAGCACTAGCAGCATCCCAGTATGACCTATCACATTTTTCTTATTTGTCCCTTCATCTGTACAGCTTGAGGTTCAAGAGGAGGACACAAGTGACAGATTGTTCAGCAATGCAAGAGGTGCCCTTCGCAAAATGTGTCCATCAGGCAGCGGGGAAGAGATAGGTTTGTAATCCCTGGTTTGTCTGTATTATTTATATATCCCAACAATGTGCAGGACAGCTGGGGGCAGCAGGAAGCTGAGGGGGTTGAGAGTGCACAGCTCACATTGCTTCCTTCAGCACATTCCATTTGGGAAGAACAATGCAAGCCTTTCAGAAGATTTAGTAACTGACTTGCAGAAGAAAAATATCAAAACATAGTAGAGACATGAGCATACAGCCATTCAAGAGAAAAGGGTAAAGATTCCTTTTATGCGTTGTACTGCTGGATAGTGAAGGCTCAGCATGCTCTGTCATGTATTCATGGAGGGATCTGGTATTTCTCTTATAAGACCAAGTGTTTCAGATAGCTGTGAAATATTTCATATTCAACTTAAAGGAAGTTATTTCTTTGACGGGTCCAATTGAAGGTCATGTAAAGTAGTTCTGTAGTGACCATGGACATATGGAATTCTTTCTAAGAATGTATTATTATTATTATAAATTTATTATTTATCTGAACCTACTCTGATTAAGAATTTGGCCTGATAGTTTTGTGGTAGGAGGGGACAACTATTTTATGTATTTTTACAACTAGATATTAAGGGCAAGGAAGGATTTTTAAAGATCAGAAAGAGTTGCCACAATATGTAGAAATATGTGCGGTTCTGAGATTTTGATAAAATCAGGGTGACCCGTGAAGTCCAAATACAAATATACATCTCTAAGAAGAAGGCAATCAGAATCTGGAGATTTGGATTAGGCCTGATTACTTAAAAATGCTTCTCACTCTAGTTTTGGGTGTACTTTAATACGTACATTCAGTATACGTAGCAATTTGTACACTGATGTGTACACACTATGGCATTGCTTAAGAAACTCAAACCTGAGAATGGACAGTGCCAGCTGACAGTTTGGGTATATGTATGCTGGGGATCCTCTCTATTATTACTTGTCCCTGTTTTCATCTTGGATCAGCTCAGTGACATTTGCTGCTGACCTTTATCGCCGTCCTCCTACAATGGTCTATGTATTTCTCGTTCACTTCCTAGCTATTTTGTTTTGTGGAAATAGGAAGAAATTGTGGCTAGATTAAGTATCTAACAGGAGTAGATACTGAATCTGGTTACTCCCTTGACACTTAGAATTTCTGATTATATGATAGGCACTTGAGCTGTCTGTACAATGAATGGAATGAGATTCGATACAGTGTGGAATTGTCTATACTTTATGTATTCACCAAGAATCTGAATTACCCTGAGACACAGGATACCAAGTTTCAGAAGTCTCCTTGTTCCACATGGAAGCCACAGCCTGCAAAAATCTCCCAAAGAAATGAGAAAGGTTAATGATGTTTCTAAAGCATTTCTTGACATGGGTGAGAATTAGTGCCTCAGTGTGGTTGATGAGGCACTTCATTGTAGGACCACTTACATTCTAAAGACTACTTCATTCTTTTCTCACCCAATTTTTTTTTCACTCATGTCAAGTGGAAGTGAACTTATTTAAACATTGGTTATTCTAGTTAGTTCTTCTCTTCTGAAGAAATCAGGATTGTTCAGGCTATATTAATACTATAGCAAACATGACTGGCTTGTTAGGGAAAGTGTTTTCTTGCTTTTAAATATTCCTGTTGTCAAAATTGATTTGATTTTTTTTTTTTTTTTTTTTGTTTTGTTTTAAATAAGTTCACTTCTACCTGACATGAGTGAAAAAATTGAGTGACAGCAATTCTGGTTGGAGTAGTATGTTGAAATGACACAAATATGACACAAGACAGTTTTGAAATAATTTGATTGCCCAACAGAGGAAAATGTTAGCCTGTACATACTAATAAACATACACATGCATGTCTCCACTTGGACACATGCACCTTGTTAGACTACCCTTAAATGTTTTCATCACAATTCCTATCCAAGCAAAGCTAGACGATGCATAAAACTTATGATGAAAGTCATGACATAATAGGTTTCTACCACAAGTTATTCACTAAACATTTAGCAGCTTATTTTAGGTTCCAAATAAAATTTGGCAAAACGACTTTGAATTTTGTTCATCAGTATGTTTACACTCAATACTCTTAATTTTTTTTTTATGCTTCATTTGTTGAGTTGTCAATGGCAATTATTTAAACTAATGAGGGAAGGAAAAGCATGATTAGATAACTTCTGAAGTTATCTACTGCTTAGTCATTGCTTGAGCTGAATCTGGACTGTAGTTGCTCTGATGTATGTTGAATTTCATTTAAGTGTTTGATAGGCAAAAAAGCCAACCAAACAAGAAAACCACAAAACCCCAACTTGCTAACATCTCTGCCTTGGCTTAGAGCATTTGAACAAATTTGGAAGAACTATAGGCAGTTTATGTATTATTGTGAATCATCAAATGAAGCTGGTAGGTAACAGGTCAAAAGAAAGTAAGAGGAAGTGAGCGTTTCTTGCAAAGAGTAGTTAATTTGTGGATTTCCTTCTAGGATGTTGTAGACAGTTAAGCTCTATATAAAGTGAAGATAAGACCGGAAAAATGAATAACAAGTTAATGACATTAATTTAATGACAAGTTAAGCTATCCTGAGCCATATGTCATTGGAAACTCAGAGAAAACTCATGTGAATTACTATGTTTCATGCCCTTTTTTTTGCTGTTTCCTAGACATCACATTTGATAGTTGTCAGAAACAAACTACTGGGCTATATAGATCTTTAATCCACTGTTGCAGCTTTTAAATTATTATTTTGTAAATACTTGTAAAGTAGATAGCATACTTTTCCTGCCCTTTGTTTTTTCTATTTTACATGTGTAGTCATGCAAATTTCTCAACATATAAAATGCATAACTAGCAAATAATTTATTTTGTTTGTATTTCATTATCTTTCCACCTAAACATTATCTAGGATATTATTTTTCCAAACATTAAAGACTGTAAATGAAACATAATGCTCTGAATAAATACATCCTTAGGAATCTCTTTTCTTCTTATGATCTTGTAGAAGAAAAAAGATAGTCTGCATAATGACCAACAAAGTTGTAATCAAACCTGAGCTTGCTTAATCAAGTGAGAAGCTAATTTCAGAGATCTTAACCCTGTATCTGATCATCAGATTCCATTTATAATAAGAGTCACAGCTTGAATTTTTCCCTTGAGCTTTGCTGTAATATATTGATATAGTTCGAGACGTGATTTCTAAAGTAAAACTGGCTAGACCGTGCAAGAAGATGATTTTGGGAGATATTTTTGTCAGCTATCTGGGCCAGCTGTTCCACAATTCATAAACAAGGGATAATGTGAAACAGATATCTCACTGAATATAGAATTCTGAAAAACGTTTATGAAATTACTGAAAAATATGAAATTAAAAAAAAAACAAAACAACTGACTGGTGTATACTTAGTCATTTTGGATGCCTAAAGTTCACTATTCCCTCAAAAATACTATTTTAGAATTACTTTTGATTTTTTTCCCCAATACAAAGATAATGCTCCCTTCATTTTATCACCACCTTACACTGTTTTTCTGTTATTCTTTGCTTATATATAGCTCTGCTATTATTCACTGTAGCTAATAATTTATCTCTCTTCCATTTACACCAATGGCATCCAAAACTAGGAAGACTAGTTTGGTTATTACAGGCTTATTCATATATAGTGTGCTTCAGTTTCTACTCTAATTTATGTAATGCTGCATATGAACAGCTCATGCCATTTGGGAAAAAAAAAAAAAAATGCATAGTTTCCTTTGAAGGACTTTTTATTTTTTCCATTTTCCAGCACAGTTCATGTGCCCAAAGCTATTTGCTGTCTCTAGAATAAGGTATCAAACTGTGGCATGCTAGAGAATCGAGCTGGCACATCTACAGTTAGGATCTATGAACAATAATACATTCATGTCTGGCTGCTGCTAGCTGCCAAACCAAAGGAAATGAATGTAGAACTCATCCTACTCTGGATCTCCACTCTGGTTTCCCTTTTCCCTCTTTTGTAAACACTTCCCACTGAGAAATATATAAATTGCCATTGATTTAAGTACAACGTAAAATATTCATCTCAGCAGTTCTAGTCTGCTTTCTGCTCGGTTTGATATTTATGTCCCAAGTTTACTGAGTAACCAAAGTCTCAAAGGAAAACTCCACTGTAGTCAATAAATCCCATCAAATGTATTAGCTAAACCACGCTTAACATTCTCAATTTTAGTATGAAAATACAGACTGCATTTGCTGTCTTTGAAACAAGTGTACAAGTTTCCTTTTAATGAAGTTAGACCGTCATTGACTTACAATGAAACTCCAAGCCAAAAAGAAAAAATGATCGCTTTTTTTAGAAGAAATAACAAAATTCAATTTGTATTTGACTGCTCAGATTTTCAGCCTGTAAAAGTTCAAGCAAATTAGACACCATCTGCATTTCTCGCGAATGTGATTCTCTTTACAGCAGAATGTTTCCTTCTCTACCATAGCAGTCCCTTTATTTGGCTTTTCTTATAAGAAGCCATGGCATAAAGCTTACAGAGCAATGTTCAGTTTCATCTGAGTCTCATCATTAAGATGTTTTTACACGCTCTTGGTTGCTCTCTTCAACAGTTTGCCGAACTTCAGCCACTCAGATTCCCTCAATACTTTGGTGACTAGAGACCTTAAGGAAAGAAATGTGCAATGTGGGGCATTTGTCTTCCTTTTGAAACAGGTAAGCCATGTCATATGATCTACATAGTACAAGAAACTGGTCCTACATTCACAAAACTACTAAATGTTTTTCTATTCTCATCAAACTTGCACATGAAAATTATCATAGTTGATAAGTAGCCCACTACTATTTAAGACAGCAAATAGTTTGGTTTCCATGAAAATAAACCCCTAATCTTTCCAGACTGCCTCAGATCGGTATACCTGGAAATGTTCAGAAAGCTCTGGAAGCTAGAATTGCATTTTTCACACATGATTACCTAGAGATATTGATAATTTTGCACTATTTAAATACTCTATTTTATCTTTTTTACTGTTTTCCCACAAGATCATGCTCTAATTTGTCTTTGGTATGAGTGACTCGGCTTTGCTATATGGAGATCACATCATGATTCAAAGCAGGTTAGATATTCTGACTCAGTCAGAATCAGTAATTGAAAGATAAAACGCTTTAGTTTTGTATTTCCCAAGCCTAAAATTATTATTCAGTGAGATATTAAAAAAATCAATTTTTCTGTATTTTAGCACTTTCAGCTATGAAAAGGAATGTTGTTAAGCAAGACATTTCAGATTAAAATCTCGATCTTGCTTTCAAACACCCTACTGTGCAATTGGAATCCAAATACTGGATTTCCTCATTATACAACGTGGATAGATAGAGCAAAGGAAATGCAACAGAGAACAGCCTGTGCCTGTTTATGTTTAACAAACTTGTGTGTATGTGACTGTCTTTTAATTGAATTTCCTTTGATTCATTTGCACTAGTTGGTAACAAATGAGAATCATGATTCACTTTCAACACTACCTTACAGCACTTTCCCTTTTGCAAGAGCATTTGAAAATTTAGGGATTGCTATAGAATGTGAAATTCCCATCGCTTCTGCAAAGCCATAACACTTGCTTTATTTTTTTCTTTTAACATTTTTTTTTTCTTGATATTACTAACCTCTTGTTTATAGTCCATAGTATATTTTTTCTGAAGGAAGAACTTTTCCTAAACTATGACTGTGTCAAATCATCCCCCAGTGATGAACTCTAAATAATTAAACTAGTGGACTAAACTGAAGTATAATCGCACTCTTTATATAAAATCAGTATATCTATCATCAACATGAGTAAGAATACAAAATAAAAATTTCAAAGGGCAAAGTTTGTCTTCTACATGTTTTGCTGCTGTTAAAGCCAGCAGGAACTGTGATTTCCAAGCAGATGGAAATTTGAGGACTATCCCATTTAAGTTACTCACTCTATTATTTTCTATATTGATATATATACTGTATATACAGAGTAGGTATATACATTCAGAATAGATATTTGAATTGATATAGCTAATGCAAACAGTGCACAGCAATTGCTTGATTGCGTTTTTAAAACCTTGGAACAATTCATATAACTTAAAGGCCTCACCATATCTGACATCTAAGAGATTCAGTCTAACCACGATCCAACAGCTTTGCCTATTCAGTTGCTAGCATCTTTTTTTTAATGCATAGTGTGGTAAATATCTGTAATACATACAAAAAAAAACCCCATAATCTGGTATCATTGAGTAGCTTTTGCTCCTGAATGGCTGGATGCCATTACAGATAGGGGAAAGAGAGGAAATCAGGCTGAAAGCATTGTGAACTTTTAATAACATACTTATTACTGCTTTGAACAAACTTGTCATGCTTATGGATATGTGTTAGATCAATAGATGCTCAGCATGATCTTTCCCCTGTGTTTTAGTTCTTAAGATGAGTCTTGGTTTTAAATTATTAATTTGCCTATGATAAAAAATCTGTGAGGTATAACACAGGAACAAATGATCTTTGAGAAAATATTAGTTTTTGCCAAATCCACTATAAAATCTTTAACTTTTCCTATGTGATCTCACATTTTAAAATCAGCAAATAATAGTAATCATAATCATCCTCATCCAAAAAACCCAACAGGAATAACCAAGTAAAACATATTAGACATCAAATATTTGCTCTTTCTTTTGACAACTTTAACACCTGTAAAATTATTTATGCTATCAACTACGCTAAGTTTTTTGAATCAAATGAGAATGGATCATGAAAACAACCTTGGAGATGTTAAAGCTGACTAAGTCTCCATTACAAAGTCAACCTTTTTGCAGAGCAGCTATAGTATCTACTAGGAGGACAAAATAAAAATCAGAAAGGACATTCCTGTTGTGTTCTGCAAGAAATAGTGTGAACTGGAATTCAGAGTGGAATAACATATCTTCAGTTTAGGCAAATTATTATCTATTGCTTGAATTCTCTAAATTTCAGGAAGTAAATTCTATGTGAATTGAGAATCCATGATTTTATTGTCAAGACGCCTTAAATGTGATATATGGAAAAATTCTTCTTGTAAACTAGTTTATGGATTCTGGTGTATTCTAACATTATCAGTTCCACATAGTTCCACTATGAATTCCACAGGTTACCTATTTATTATTTGAAAATCACTTGTTTGGTTGTGTTGGGTTTTTTATGTTTGGTCTTGTAATTTTGTTGTTGTTTTTTTTTTTGGTTTTGTTGTTGTTGTTGTTGTTGGGTTTTGTTTGTTTGGTTGGTTTGCTTTTGTGTGTGTGGTTTTTTTTATGTTTCATTCTACCTTCAATTTAAATTTACATGCTTTTGTAATTTCAAAAATAGCAAATGTGATGAAAACAAAGCTCTTTTCCAAAAACATCATCTATATTCTTCAAATTCTTCACAGATTCTCTCTTAATTTTGTTTATTCAAAATAGAAATTTATTATTTCCATGGATCATTAAGAAGTTGTTTCACATGATTTTCCTAACATGTCCTTAAAGATCCAGCTGTTCCTCTTTTTAATAAAGAATTACATGTATGCTAATTAGATGTAAAGACCTGCTACATGTTTCTGTAACTGGACTAAAATACACCAACAATCAAAGCTTTCCCAGTCTTACCCTAATCCTTAACATTCTTCTTTTTTGCCTTCCTCTACAAGGCAGTGTTGTGTGTTGAGCAGAATTTTTACTGAACTCTCACACTGAACCTGATTTTTTTTTTCCTCTTGTATTGTCACAATGGTGAGAGATGTTCACCTTTTCAATCAATACCTAAAAAGCAATAATAAAATTACCTAAAAGCATGATGAATGTTTGAGTGTTTAGTGTGACAAGCCAGAGTTAATAAACTAAAGTTCTTTTTGCTATCAGCTTTGATGAACGTGTTCAGGCTGGTTGGTAGTTTTAATGTAGTTGCTCAGCCCTGCAGTCTCAGAAATAGATGCTATAGCAAATCTGAGATGAACTAGTTAAATGTTGGCACATTAGTTTACAAATATTGACATGTCAGAAGTGCACATAAAAAGTTCTAAATTTTATATCAGGGTTAGAGCTGAAGAAACTCTGGAAGGGCTTATTTCATTTCCACCATCTAAAAGAATGGGAAATTTTCTTCAAAACACTGTGTCATCATTTGGTGGATGATAAAAGCATGAGCTGGAGGTATTATGTTCTGATGGCCAAGTTTACAACTGGAAAACAAATAAACAGGTTCCAAATAGATCCATTAGCTCTGCCTTCTTTACTGAATTGTTTCTCTTACAGTTTGTACTCTCTGCTCAGCAATAACTAGCACTAGTTTTATCTTATTTATATGAGCACTAGTTAGCTTTGGATATGCTATAAGCTACACTTCTTACAGGAAAGGAAAAAAATATAAAATCCATTATAGTAAATAATGTCTAAAGATTATGTAGAGGGAACAAGGAGTCAGAATTACAGGGATTTCAAGATTTTTTTTTGATGATGATACTTGGCAAGTGTCTTTTATCTTGATAGGAGTTTAGTATTCTCCCTTTTAAGTTCCAGGGATGAATAAGAAGGAGAAAAACAAACAAACAAACTAATAATAATAAAAAAATTAAAATAAATACTAATAATAATAAAAAAAAAAACAAAAACAAAAAACACAACACACACACACACACACAAAACACCTGAAAGCTAAATAACTCTAACAGCCAAAACTGAATGCAACCTATGCCTTAAAAAGATGCAGGGTCTGACCTTTTTAGAAGTCTGACAAATATCTGTGAAATAATTGATCACAAATCTTCTATCCTTACAGCTTTCTGCCATCTTAACCATTTTATTAGTGTAAGATTTGTTCGACATATAGCAAAAATATAGCTCCACATTTCTCATTCCCTGAAATCTACAAAGCTGTTTAAAATAAAACCATCACAGGAGATTTTATGAAGTAATGGACCAGAGACAGTAAGGTAAACCAAAGTTATAAAAAAGTCTTGTTTGGACTTTAAGATTGTCTATCCAGCTGTGCCAATAAATCACTGTAAGAGTTAAAAGAGGTTTCTTTGGATTACAGTCTGCCTCAACAAATTTTAGGCAATAAATTTTAGGAATTAAAATTTTAGTCGAGTGAGCCTGTAGCCTCTCTTTGTAGTCAGTAAGGATACACAAGTGTATCCTAAGGGCAATTCATGAAACTTTTTTCATATATATGTACACATATATAGAATAAAATTCTCACCGTAGTTATCCAATTTTCTCCTTTGTGTACAGAATGTGCTTATATTGATTACCCAGTCCAAAGTTATACGTCTAAGTAACACTAATTCTCCCCATAAGCATATAGTGTCTCTATTTTCATCCACCTAAGCACATTAAACTCAGACAAACTTAGTATTCACTGCAGAAATATGTAAAAGTGCCAATATGAAAGTGCACTATGCATTCCAGAGCCTTTAGTCTTTCTTTGTGAAAGACAAAATGAGGTGCTTATCTGGTTTAGAGTCCACCCTGTGATACCACCTGCACTTTATACTTCAGAATCTAATTACTGAAACTTCTGATGAACAGAGCCTGAGACACTCATAGATAAAGACCAGGCTAAAGGTTACTGCTGTATCCAGGTACTGTTTGAAAACCCCGTGTCTCTGCAGTTACTTCTTCCCCTGACGAAATGTGCTATTGTAAGTTTTCAGCTCTTCTGTTCTCTTGAACTGAACAGAACAGACTGTTTTCTCTAGGTAACTAGTTTAAAGGGGCAAGCAGCATGTTATTTGCTGTAACTGCTGGGAATTAAGTCCACATCTGTAACAAAAATCAGTATTTATGCTTATCTATTCCTCTTGCCAAAGGCCTCTTTATAGGTGACAAAATTCAGGCAGTAGGTTTAAAAGGCTCAGAAACTCAAACTTAATTAAAGCATCTGTTTATCACCAAACGTAACAAGCCATAAATTATATAGATGTTTGAGTTTATTTTGCGCTACAAACATGTCACTTTGATCGATATGGATTTTGCTTTTCTTGTGTACAGGAACAGTCTTGAAAGTGACAGCTCACATTTTTTTTTCAGTACAACAGTAGGAAAAGTTGATGAATAATTGTCAAACATGATTGACTGGGGAGAGCTTTTCAAAGGCACAGGTGCCTGGTCCCTATTAGCTATCAGTGAAATTTAGGTGCCTGGCTCCCGTTTGTGTCTTTGAAAGTCTCCTTCTTAGATATATCAAAAGTCTTAGCAGAGTTAGTTATATGAACTAGAACTGTGCTTCTGTATCTTTCAAAGGGGCTGAAATTCATGGAAAATAAAAAGGGATTACATAGTAATTTTGTGTTATAAATTGTTAGACATGGAAAATCTTGTTGTAGGGAATTCCTTTTAGAATTCCAAAGAAGATACAGTAAGTTACAGCTGGAAGTCATATCTTATGATGAAAAGATTTAAGACTTGCATCAGTATAGAGCAATTAATTAAAAGTGTCTACTCACTTCTGCTAACTTGGAATTAGACCTTAAGAAGTTTGGATAAGCTAAACAAAAAAGAGAGCATAGCCATATCTTGAAAAGGAAAGCAGTAAATTTCAGTTCCTTCAGGATCATCTTAATATTTCTTATCTGGGGAGTTATGTGAGGATATTATTCTGGAATAATATATCTTCCTTCTGCTGTGAGTGTTGAGTAAATATTTTGTACTTCAAAGAATTAAGCCATTGATAGCATACACTTGGTAAAGTGACACAGTACAACCTTTATCTAACCTGTTAAAGTGTAAGTAGACTAAAGTGTGAGGCCTAGAATAGCCACTTTAATATCTTAATTACCAGCTGCTTTATCTATTTCTCTTTTTTTTTTCTTCATTCAAGAACTCTTAAATTGAGAAATCAAGTGGCCACAGCTGACCCAATATAATCTGAACCGATTTAGTTTCTGTTCCAAGACATCAGAGGAGTGTCTCTCCTCCTATGACTTTCCCCTTTAGCTAAAGGAATTTATGGACAGTGTTTTCAAATGTGGTTCAGGTTTTCTTTTATCATCCTACAGCTACAAACTGCTGCAAATATGAAAGCCTTTGGGTTTGTATAGATAGGTTATTTTGATAGAGGTCACCTGACACCTTTGCATGACCGATGCTGGGTTTCATCCCACCTTAGTATTTTTAGCACATAAAAAATTTTGATCGTATTTCTTATTTGGTAAATACTCCCCCTAGAGACTGTATAGCTGCTTTGGAAATATCAGCAAACTCATTGTTAACCTGACAACTTAATTGACAATGATTAGAAAATGTAAGAATACTTTATAAATTAGTACCTTGCTGATTCAATGAAGTGAAAACAGTCTTCATTTAAATTCCAAGAAGTTTGGTGTTTTCTCTTCAACTTTGTTTACCTTTCTTCAGTATCTCTTTCTTGAAATAGCTTTGAGTTGATTTTTGCTCATAAAATGTATTACAAAGTGGCTAACCTTGTGATAGTAGAACTATTCATTGTTTTTTATTAAACAGTTTTTTCCTCTTAACAAAGTTTTAGCCAATCAGCCAAAACAGAAACAATTCCCTGTGACTTAGCTGTCCATCCATTCATTGTAAGTAGAAAAATATATTTCAATGAAGGAGTAATTCGCTGGATGAGAATTATTTGAAAATTAATTAAATTTGAAATTTCTGAATGTTTAAAAAAAAATTGATACCTTTGCAGGACTTGGCTCATGTTCTTAAATAAGAAAGAAATAAGAAAATACACTGACTAAATCACTTTAACTCTGAATCACATGCCACTTTTGGGCTTTCTAGGGTAATGAAGAGAGAAGGTTTAGATGAGATACGTAGACAAAGATACCTATACTTTAGACATTATAACAACTTCTAAATGTATACTTTTTTCTTATTTTGAAAAGACTGCAAGTCTGCTTCTTACATTAGAGGTCACCAAATGTAACTCCTAAGGAAGAAGAGTGAAAATGTAGTATATAATTAAATGAACCATGAAAATTTTACTGCCTAGATATTTTAAGGCACAATAACATTTATATGCTTAGACTGCTGTCATTGATATTATACTTAAATACAGATTAGTAACACTAAAATAAGATTAAAAATTTTGCTTGTAGTACTGGTAACTACAATACTACTTGAAATACTTTTAAATTCCCACTGGTGCACTTTTGGAATGGATTTGCCTTTTTCTAAGGTGGTTGTGAAATATTTCTTCCCTTATAGTTCAGCTGGATTGTGAGTTGTGAGAAATTTACATAGGCTCAGAAAAACCCAGAAAACTCCACGCGTGTTCAGTGTTGCATAAAAGTTGTTGGGAAGGTGGCTGTATATGTGATATAAGATTGAGAAAACTGCTCTGTTATATCAGAGTTCCAAAGATGGTAAGAACTATTTTGAGAGCTCTTTGCACAGTGGCAAGTTTCATTCTCCTTGTTATAAAACAAAAGATGTGATAAACCTTTTTATTTTTTTTTTCTCTTTCTTTTTCAGAATTAAAGTAAGCATTCAAAGTAGGAATACGATCCACAAGTTGTTTTCAGGAACTTAAATTTCTTACCCTTATTTTCATTATGATAGCACTTCAAGGCTTTAACCGAGTTCAGAATACCTTCATACTAGCCACTACACATGCATAAAATCTAGATGTTGCGCGTGCTGTTGGTCTTAGTGAAAATAGCATCATAAAGAAGCATAGTATAGAACTTTGAAAAGAAAAAACGAGAAAGCTAAACATGGACTCAATCTGTTGTAGCTACCATACCAATGTCTTGCCTACTAAACCAGGCTGCTTCTCTTGTCTCTCAGCCTAAACATCTCTAAACTGAAACCATGTTTATTTAAAACTGCTTTCAAACTCTGCTATTTCTAAATTAATTTTTCAAATATAAAAATTAACCACATGGATAAGAGCGAGGAGGATAACAAAAGCTAGGCTGTCATGCACCTGGGCCAATCAATGATGACAGTGTGTGAATCAGCAGGATACCTCAATGAGCTTTATACCATCATTTTGTCCAATTATTTAAAGTATCTTAAGTGCAGGACTTTATGTTGTAAAGACTGGCAATCATAATATTTCCTTTTTGTTGTTAAACAGTAGGCAATCACTAGGAGTAAGCAATTGTTTGAGGCTTACAAAAGATGAAAGTTTGTTAGGGTAAATGGGTAAATTATGCAAATTCTTCTTTTACGTAGCTAATCAAACTTTGCCTTTAAATTGTTTGTTTGTTATAATTTTGCTACGGCTGACATCCCTTAGCAAAAATTCTTGTGTTTATGAGATAACACAGCTGCTGGGCAAATAGCAAAGATTTAAAAATGCCATTGAGCTGAAATGAGGAAATCAGTCTGCATATAGCAAAAGCCCCACATTCTCACTTTACCCCAATGCAAACTGTAGTCCAAACATAAAGTTAACCCTTTTAGAGGCAGAGGGGGGAAAAAGCAGCCTCACCATACAACCCCCCTCCTCTTTATTTTCATTTCCTCTATTCTTACAAGAATATTGGCACATCTCTCTGAGATATTAGTTGTCTCCTGACCACTTGTCTGCCGTAAAATGGTATTATCATTCATGGGCAGACCAGCAGCCAGACTCCTCCCTCCACTCCCACACCACACACCAGAGATCCAAAGTGCCAGACAACCAGAGGGAGGAACAAGTCAACACACTCACCCACTGCAAAGGATGTGAAGAAGGGAGTAAGCTGGCTAAGGAATCATGCCATGGAAGATGGAATTGGCCAATGAGTCCAGTTATGCCCACCATAAGTGAAGATCAGGT
>NW_008585119.1:0-4815 GCF_000691845.1 Merops nubicus
ATTATCCAGAGGAAGCAGCATTCTCATTTCAATTAACCTTGTTTGCACCCCGCTAGGTCCACACAAATAACAATCCCACTCCTCCAGGGCTGGGGCCGTGGGGAGGCAGCTCCAGCTCCCAGCTAATGAACCCCAAAACTCGAGGGGAACGTCCACGGGGCTCCCCCAACCTGAGTTGAGGAGCTCCAGGAAGGAGGAGGGGGGGGAAAAAAATGTTGATACTGTGTGAGTTCCTCCAGGGGAAATGCTGCCCCGGTGGCCGAGCTGCCTCCCAGAGGTGTCCCCCCCACCCTGTTCCTCCAGCCTTGGGGTTTCTCCAGCTGTGGGTGGGGGGGTTGGTGGCCAAGCTTGGGGAGAAGCTCCTTGCTCCAAGAGGAGAGGAACCCAGGCAGCTTTCCCACAGAAAACAGAGGGAGAGGGCTCATTTTTGGGTGGGGAAACTGAGGCACGGCATCCCCCCAGGGTTGAGTGAGGGTTTTGTGCTCAGACCAAGGTTCAGCACTCCCAGGGTTTGGTCCTTCAGCTTCTGGGTTGAGGATGTGGCCCCCTATGTGGTGGCTTCCTACCAAGGTGAGATCCGTGATGGCAACCACAGAATCCCAGAAGGGTTTGGGGGGGAAGGGACCTGCCAAGGTCACCTCATCCAAGCCCTGTAGGGAGCAGGGACAGCCCCAACTAGAGCAGGGTGCTCAGAGCTTTGTCCAACCTCCCCTGGGATGGTGCCAGGGATGGGGCAGTGACCACCTCTCGGGGCAACCTGGGCCAGGGGGTCACCACCCTCAGCCTCAAAAATGTCTTTTATCCAGTCTCAATCTCCCTCTTGGAGTTTAAACCCATCCCCTCTCGTCCTCTCCCAACAGCCCCTGCTCCAAAGTCTGTCCCCAGCTTTCTGCCAGGCCCCCTAACTTGAAGCTTCTCTGAGGAGGAGGTTGGGAGGTGTCCCCCCATGACCACAAAGTGAAATCAAGAGTCAACTCATGAGGACTCAGCAAAACCAGGAGGCCCAAACCAGGGCTGACCCCACCTCACCATCCCCCAGAAGAAGAAAAACCCCAATCCTCACATCAAACCACCAACTCAGGCAGCTAAACCCAAGCCAGGCTTCAAGCTCCTCATCCCAGGAGCAGGATGGAACCCAGGAGCTGAGGGAACCGTTGTCTTCTTCTGCCAAGTGGGACCTGGGACCCTCTTTCCCCCCTGGTTGGCTTCCCTGAATGACTTGTCTTGGCTGTAGAGGATGTTTTGGTCATGGTGAACTGCTCAGGAGAAAGGTGAGATGGGATGAGGCCACCAGTGCCCCGTGGGACCTCTTCCCAAGGGTTCTGTCCCCAAAATGCCACCAGCAAACCAGCTCTTCTGCACAGCATGGCCACTCTCCTTTCACTCAGCTCTAGCACCATGGTGAGGTCAGTGTTCTTCTGCCCTGAGGTGCCACTAAGGGCAAAGTTGAGTCTTCCAGGCCACGTTGCAGCCACCTTCTCCATCCCTCCACCCAAAAGAGAGCTCAGGAGTCAAAAGATTGAGGTCCTCCTTGAGGCATGAAGACACAGGGGTGTTTCTGAAGGGGAAACTGAGGCCACCCCTCCACCAGCAAATCCAACAGGCTGAGGAACATTCCCCAGGTCCTGAGATGGAGCAAACCCACATCCAGAGGTCACATCCTTGGTGGCCCAATGGCCCACCACGAGGTCTCCTTGGCCATCTCCAACTCCAAAAGTTTCCCCCAGGGTTTTGCTCTGGGATGAAACCCAAGCTCCAGCTCGTGCTGAAATCCCACTGACCACTCCCCATGGCAGGGCTGGGTTGGACTCGAGGACCTTGAAGGTGTCTCCCAACCCCAAAGGCTCTGATGGTTTCAGATGGAAGCCAAAGACCCCGTGCAGCCCAGAGGAGGACCAAGCCTTCAGCTCAGAGCTGCAAGCAAGTCTCATCCTCCTCTTAGCACTTGCACATCACTTACTCATGTGAAGAGAAGTCCCTGGCTTCGTGTCCACCCCAAATCTATGTTCATTCCAACAGTTCTGGCTCCACCAAGGCCAAAACTTGCTTCTCTCTTGGCTTCTTCCTCTCTGAGGTCTGAGATGTTACAGGAAAGAAAAAAAACCCCCAAGCAGCTCTTCTTCCTCCCACCAGCCACCATCCCCCTGCCTCCTGGGACACACAGCTGTCCCCAGCCTGTCTTCTCCATCTTCTCTACTCATGATGAAGTGGCTCTGAAGAGGGATCCATGTCAAAGCTGAGGAACTTTGTGCCTCGTTCCCAGCAACTCCAGGAGAATTTAGGAGCTCCTCAAAGCCTGAGAACATTCCTCAGGCAAAGAGGGGGACAAGAGAACTCTGTGTCCAAAGGACAACGCTGCTGGAAAAGGTCCCAGGTCTTTGATGAGACCCAACATCCCATGGGTTAAATCCTTCCCAGGTCAGTAGCTGGGCTGTCATCACCTCCAGGATGGGGAAGGGTCCAACCCCCCTGCAGGAGCTGCTCGATGCTCCAAGGGGGTGGGGAGGAGAAGGGGAATTGTCCCAGGAGAATTCCCAGGGCACAGGAGAAATCCCCAAAGCTTGAGGAATCAGAAGCAGCACTTCCAGTGGTGGCATGGCTGGAAGGGTGGAAGAGACCTCCAAGGCCAGCCATCAACCCAACACCACCATGGCCACTCAACCACATCCCCAAGGGCCATGGCCACAGGTTTTTTGAACCCCTCCAGGGCTGGGGACTCCAGCACCTCCCTGAGCAGTCTGGGCCAAGGTCTCACCACTCTGCCAGGAGAGAAATTCTGCCTCAGATCCAACCAAACCTCCCCTGGGGCAACTTCAGCCCATTGCCTCTCGTCCTATAGCTGGTTCCTTGGGAGAAGAGACCAACCCACCTCACCACAACCTCCTCTCAGGGAGTTGTAGAGCACAAGAAGGTCTCCCCTGAGCCTCCTTTGGTCCAAGCTCAGCACCTCCAGCTCCCTCAGCTGCTCCTCCTAAGCCACGTCCCCCAGACCCCTCCCCAGCTTCGTTGCCCTTCTCTGGACCTGCTCCAGCCCCTCAAGGTCTCTCTACCTCTCAACCACCACCCTAGAAATGCAGCTGAGGGTTCTGCAGACTCCACGATGAGGGACCAACCCTTGGAGGCTCCTCCAGGAAGACCAATCCTCATTCCCATCCCTCTTTCCAGGATCTCCACCCCAGCAGGGAGGCCTTGACGTCGAGCCAACGACACAGGGCACCCAACGTGGTGACACCCACCCTGGTTGGCATCTCAAAACCACAGTGGGATTGACCTTCCTGCTGGGAAAGCTACATCCCACCAGAGAGACCCCAGCCAGGGAATGGAGGTGAAGCTGCTCAATCATCAACTGATCATCAGGAAAAGAGAAACCTAATTACTTCTCCACCGTGGAGCCCCAAAGCCATGGAGAAGGTGGAGAAGGAGGATGAACTCTACCAACTCCTTTCCCTGCCTGGCTTCTGAGAAGGGTTAATTTACACCTCCAAGCTCTTGGGTGTTAAAACATCCTCCACCTCCAGCACAAGGTGATGGAGACCTTACACAGGTAGTTAAGGATTAGATGTTCCCATGCTCCTCCTCTGCCCCAACTGGGGTCTGAAGGTCTCCTCAACCCAACCCACGTCACCCAACGTAGCCCCATGTGCTCTGGTTGCTTCTGCTGCTTAACACCCTCATCTCCCAGCTCTCCAGGCTGGTTGAAGAGACACACTTTGCCCTCATGACCCCACCATCAACCTGAAGAGCTTGGCAACCAAATGATGAGTGCAATCTGTTGGAAGCACTCCATGAGGTGGACCTCCCTGTGACCACCAGCTCGTAGAGGAAGCCATACAGACCTTGTCCTTGGACACCTTGTGGGAGAATGAACAGGTCCCATCTGTCTTCTTGCACGTGCCACGGAGAAACCTGCAGGCAGAGCAGGAGGAGAGGGTTGAGCAGGAGGTGGGCCATGAAACACGTGGTGTTAAACACCAAGCCTCTGTCTTGACTTGTCACCACTGCCCCGAGGTCGCCACGGCACAGAGCTGCTGCTGAGGTGGCTCCTAAAGCCCATTTCACCCCCTACATTGGGACAGGTCCTTCTCCTGCCTGGTTGGAGGTTGAGGCCAGCTGAGGGTCACTCTCTGCTCCCAAGGAACAAGCAACAGGCCAAGAAATGGCCTCAAGCTGCAGCAGGACAGGCTGAGGTTGAACATTAGGGCCAATTTCTTCCCACAAAGACTCCAACTCCACCGCTCCACGACGACGGTTTGGTGGCAACCTCTAGAAACCACAAAACAAACCCTCCTCAGCTGCAGGGCTTCACTGAGAGGTCCCAGCCAGGAGAAAGAACCTCTCTCTGTGTCCTTCATCTTTCCTCCTCCCGTGGCTACCTACCAACCCCTCAGCGTTGAGGTAGACCCAAGGCTTGACCCAGAGCAGCTCCCCTCATGGTTCCACACCCCCTTTCTCAGGTTGTTCTCCACCAACAAGCAGCAAAGCCCAGCAGTGACCCCTCCTGTAGGGATGGGCCATGCCTGGTGTGTCCAGCCCCACCTGGTGCAGACGGCCACCTTCTCAGGGTCGTGGATGTAGGGGCAGCTCTCCCCACGGTTGCACTTCCCGAAGCGGTTGTAGTACATGCAGTACTCCTTCCTCTTCCTCCTCTGCCTGGCCTGCCGGATGATGGCCAAGCTCCACTGCACAGCACGGCTGCAGGAGACAGGCAGGGTGAGGGAACATCAACTCCAGCCCATGGACAGAGAGAAGACAGGTTGACAACAGCTGAAGTCACAGAGGAGGCCCAAGTTTTGCTCTGAAGACGGTGGGAGATGT
>NW_008585120.1:0-3875 GCF_000691845.1 Merops nubicus
CACCAACGCCTGCGGGCGCCTGAGCTTCTTCTTATGCTGCAGCAGCTCCAGAATGAGCATAACCCTCCGCCAGCTGAACGGGCTCGTTTCCGTGGCCAGTTCTGCATCCTGAGGCTTTCTAAAATCAAAGAAAATCGTACACTGTTTCAGGGAACAAACACAAGCATAAGTAAAAAAAAAAAACAAACCAAAAACAAACAGATTTACTTCCTCATAGTAATATCCTCCACTGCTTCACCTGGGAGAGGTGGCAACGTGTGGGATTTTGACTCAAGCTGCAATACGCTTTAAACAATCAACAGAAAATCCAGACCAAACCTGGAAAACCAAAGGAGTATAGCATGCTTTCTGTGAATATTTCTGTGGAAAAAAAAAATAAAATCTATCACCAAATAAGTGTCCAAATGTGGATCTGTTTGCCACCCAGGAAACCTGCTTCTTCAGAACTACTAGTTGTCTCATCACTGCCTATGCAGGCAATGGGTGCGTGTGCAAGCATGTGTGTTGATAAACTCTGACAGACAGTTTACAGATAGATCAGTCAAATGGGTGACAACTGTTTGAAAAGGTCAAGTGAAGGAAAATAAGAACAGTTCTTCTGGGTCAAACCAAGGAAACTAACTCAATATCCCATTTCAACAATGGCTGACAGCTGATGCTTAAAGAATAGAGTAAGTACAGTAGACAAAGCAGCTCCTTCCTTATGAGGATGGTGAGAAGGAACAATAATGAAGAGATCTCAAAATTAATGGTTATATTCATGTTTTAGTGGAAAGAAAATACTGTTTTTCAGTCAACTAATGCGAACATTTTGGTGAGCATCTGTAAGGTTCAGCCATGTGTACAAAATCTGTCCATAAATCTTTATTGCTAAACAAGTTTAACACCTATAAAAATGAATCTTTGACTGTATCAAGACAGATTCTATAAGAGCAAATGTCAACATTAAAAGTACTGGATTTTATTTAATTTATTTTTTAAAATTTGAACTATAGTTTCATCAGTTCCATCAAACAGCAACATGAGTTGGTTTTCTCCTGCCAAAAGTAGCCCAGAGTTATTTTACCATGCAGGGAAAAAGAAGAAACAGATGCTGACGCTTTCAATACAAACTATGCACTGTACTAAAACAAGAGGCATTTTCAAACTGTATGGATACTATTTTTGGGTTTCTAGTTACTTTACCTCTGTTGCTGCATTTTCTGCCTTCTAGTTTGCTGAACAGTGGCCAGACTTTTGGTTTTCTCTGGAGGCTCCAGTTCTCTGACAATTTGCTCAGCATACACTGAAATCTGAAACAAAGAACAATGTCAATATACTTTATAATAAGTACCAATGAAAAAAGTATCATACCATGCATCTATGTTCCCTTCTTCTTTTAAAAAACACTTTCCTTTCATGCACATATGGGTATATAATCCGCATATTCAAGAAAATTAAATCCCAGACAACTAAAATAAATGCAGCAGAAAGAAGTGACTTCTGCTGAATTCATTCAGCAGTCATAATATAGTAAATGACCACTGCATGGCTTTTAAAGAAATAGCTTCTTAAAAGCAGTCATTTAACAAACTCTTCATGCCATTAACAATTATATTACATGACAAATAGTTTCTGATTCGCTTCATGCTACAAATGATTTAAACAACGAACGTTACTGAATGTAACAACAGAGAACCACTACAACAGGTTTAGAAAATATTTTTGTGTTGTGGAGTTTGCCACTTACCCCTTTAAAGACACTGCTAATTGTCTGGGCACAAAGTGGGTTCTTACAGTTTAACAGCAAGTCAAACAACACTTTTAACAGCTTCTGTTGCACCATCCCATCTGACAGCGCTGCAAAAAACGGCTTAGTTATCTACAAAAGGGAAAAAAAGAAAGGATGCACAGAGGTTTACTGTAAGAGGGTAACAAAATCACAAGCTCTGGACTTAGGTATGTTAGATTGTGTGTGACACAACAAATCACACACAGGTTAGTATGAAAATATATTGTAAAAATTTGCATATTAACTATGTATCTGTATTTTATCCAGGAATCCTTAGATGCCAAGCATATACTTCTGAAATATGCATCAGACATACTGATTCTTGACATTTTTCACACCGCTTACCTGGTGGGAGGAACAAACTTGTTGTTGCCAGCCTTTGGTAAGTCTATGCTAATACCTGGCTGATAGAAGGCCTGAATTTGTAGCCTCCTTCAAATGAGGCTATATCTCACCCACTGTATTTTCCTAACTATTTTTCTCCAGAAGAAAAACATGAAGCCTCTGCCTGCCTGACAAAAATAAGGACAGTGGAACAGTAGTCTCTGCAGGCAGTGACACAGGTATTTATCTTTGTGCAAATACAATGGTATTTCTATTCTGTACTTGTCAAAATCCAAATATAAAGCAATCAGCAATTTCTCTTTCTGCTAAGTTTAAGAGAGAAAGTTCTGCAGCCTGTTTAGATGTTTCAAAGACACCATGGAGACCCTGAAAATTTGTACTAAAAGGACGACAGCTCAAAAATCTATAGACTTCATAACATAGAAAGAATCCTTGTAAATTCAATCCTAAACACTGATATTTGCCTTAAACATAAAGAAAAAAAAAAAAAAAAAACCAACAATTAAAAAGATCTTTCATAAAGCCATACCTGCCCAAGTGCTGTGATCTGAAATGGTGGAATTTCCTCATAGATTTTCTTGCCAGCATGGAGACTTCTGATAAACAAATCTAGACTCTGCTGATTCTTGCACAAGAGGGTTGCTGAATATTCATTAAACTTTCCAAGGATGAAATGCAGGAGAACAACTTCATCTTTCAACATTGCCTCAGGTTTCTTAAAGACCTTCTCTAGCAACCGGTCTAGTACAGGCAAGAGGTGAGAAAGAATCATCTGAAAACAGAGGAAAGTCATAACAGAAGTTTTTATCCAGTCTCATTTTAACAAACTTCTAATAGCACAGCTTCCTTTTGCTGCAACATCCTTTCTCTGGTACCACACTGCATACAGTATTTTATGCAATGACTATTCAAGAGGATAAAAATACAGGACTTATTGAGAGATGACCATGAGTACATGCTCATCTGCTACTTTGCTGTTCTTTGCAGAGCTGTGTTTTGTAATTTTGCAGTACAAAAAACAAGGCAATTATGACTGCTGTCTTCTACAAAACCCAAATACGAGGCAAGAACACTCATCCTCTATGCAGTGAACAGAGCATAAAAAAACAGAATTCATTTTTTGAACACTGAACTTGTATTTCCCATCTCTTAGAGAATTTTGAACATACAAGACGATGTTAATATTTACAACTAAAATTGATAATACTACCTCATACATTAAAATTCTGTACAGTAAACTATATAGGGTCACTGATATCTAACCAAGGTAATACATTTCTTCTGAAACACTCGTTTTCAGTAACATCAAGGGAGTTTCCTTAAGAACTCCAGTGCAAAATTCTGCAGCTGTTACATTCCTGGATGGAGTATGCAAATATTTTATGTTCAATTAAATCATACTCTGCAGCACTACTGCATAGTATTAGAAGTATTAACTTAGTACTTAATAGTCTAATACATTATGAAGTTATTTAACAGCATTCTTACTAAATAAAATTTCATTTCAGCATTTTAATCAACTACAGAACCCATAAGACTAGAAACATTGCACTTACTTCACCATGCACTTCATGAAGAATTTTCAGTAAGTTTCTTGCAATATAGGATGGTAAAATAGGGTTCTGTACACAATCAAGTATGCTTTCCAAAGCTTCCAACAATTTCTTCTTCTGGGATTTCTGCTTTGATTGTGTCTCAGGCTCCTCAAATAGAGTTTCCATGATCTAGTTCATTAACAAAGTGGAAATTAAGTTCTTTC
>NW_008585120.1:3906-18760 GCF_000691845.1 Merops nubicus
AAAATGCCTTAAAACTTACATCTATATTTATTCAATGCTTTCATAATAATGCAATCTAGATACAAACAGAATTCTTCATCTCTAAATAAACCACAAGTTAATAACTCTTGACATATTCTCAATTTTCTGTATGCAATAAATCATTTGAATGTTTTTATAGTCCTTTGGAAGAACATTAAATAAATTAATCTGTTATGTTATAGAAAGACAATGAACTTTCCCAAATAACTTTAAGTCCTTTAGAAAAGATAGGCACTCACCGCAGTAGTCAAAACTTGTATTAATGTATACTTTAACAACAAAAATACCTGTGTTATGTATGTAGGGTCAGCTATGATCTCTTCTGTCTTTTGCTCCAAATGTTGAAGAACAGGATGAAATAAAGACTCCTTTATTCCTCTCAGGGAATGCAGACAGTTGAGAGCAGCCCTTCGAACTTCACTCACAGGACTACCCAAGTTAACTAGCAAAGATATCACCACTGCAAAGAGTGAGGGAAGGAAGGAGGAAAAGACAACAGAAAAAAGTGAGTGGTCAGAATTTTAATTGTCCCTGAAGAGGCACCAACATTTCTTTGGAATTAAAAAGTCATGTCTTCCCAGTATAAACCTCTACACTACACAAACCCAACATGAATCTCACAGATCCACAGCTCCAAATTTCTTCATCACAGTCCTTATATTTATATTTAACCTGTGCTACTGACTCCCACATCGTTACACTGCACAGAAAATAAAGTGATGTAACTGACTTCTTCAGCATAGAAGCAAGTTTCTTTAACACTTAAGATTTAAAAAAACGTGGTTTCACCTACTTCCAAGCTTGGGCTAATAGCAGCAGTGAAAGAAACCTAGCTTAGCCTAGTACAAGCTGACATAACTAACTACAGATACCCTCCTCCATGGTATAAAATGTGGTAAAATTGCACAAAATTAAAATATACTGTGACTAAGTCTCAAGATGAGAGAGAGAGAGATACTGTTTTACTTTACCTGGAGATGATGGTGATAGCAGCTGTTTCTTTTTTTGGTATGTCTGTGATTCAAGCAGTGCATAGCCAATATATAGAGCTTGAGTCTGTAGCATTGCATTGACTTCATAGTTCAGGTGATTTGAAAGGTTGTAACTGTATGTCCACAAAATAGAAAGGAATTTGAAGAGAACCTCTGAATCTTTTAGATGTACCTTAAATTTAACAAAAGAAAATAAAAGAAAAGTAATTGTTTAATAGCTTTAATTTATTTGGCTAACGAGTACTCACCATGTCTGATAAACCACCCAAAGCAAAAAAGTACACAGGAAGAGAACAAAAGCGCCAGAAACAAAAAGTTACTGAGTAGATGCTTTTGGGTAAACAGTACTTGCATGTGTATACAAGTCCACATATCACTTAACAGCTGGCTTATTTGGTTTAACAGCTAACTTGTAGTCTAGAGGTATGTAAATACAGAGGATTTTAAAAAAGAAATACTAACAAAGCAAAACCACATCCATAAGAACATTTGTATAGCATGTGAACTGTGCAAGAAAATTTTTAGATGCCAAATAAAGCACTCCTATTTCCTGTTTTGTGCAGCAGTAATCTTAAAAGTGCTCTAAGTAATACCTGATCTTTTTCATCATTTTAAAAATTCTATAAACTAACATCTCAGAAGAGCTGGGCATCCAATTTCCTCGTACAGTAGTTTTCTGTGCTGAACATTGACACTGAACTTTACTCCTAGAATTTGTCCTGGACTGGCTGTACAGGTTTTATGATAATGAACCCAAACCAACAAACTGAATCATAAATGTGTCACTGGCCACTGCAGACACAGGCCAAAGTGCCTTCTCCCTCCTCCAATAGTAATAGCTGCTCCAAGAAGATTCAATTCAGTTTTGCACACGTCTACATCCAATTACCTTAACTTTGCTCTAGGACCTTTCTGTCAAAATTTAATAAGGATAGTTTCTGATTTTGAAGCAGCTACATTGTGCCCTAATAGTATTCCAAATGAATTTAAAAGCCTTGCTTACTTTATGGTCTGTCAGTAGCTAGCGTGCTTCCTGTCTGCAAGGTGCTCTCTGGAATCCTATGAGCTCTTTGGTCACCGAACAGGAGCGCCCACTGAAAGTCATACAGACTCAATGCAGCTTGGCAGACCCACCAATACAACTTCTGACATACTCTTGCTTATTCTCGCTTCTACAAGTCCATCAAGACCAAGGTTCTAGCTATACTAACTGTTCTAGAGCAGGCAAAAATAACTGTCTTGTCCCCTTCAAATTAAACATCCTCAAAATCAGAAACCAGCAGTACTCCACAAGTGAAAGAAGGAAATTATTACTGCAGCTGTTACCTTCACTAGGTCTTAGGGCATTACTATCCCCATTCCACAAACCTTCTGCAGTCTCTTCTCCAACCTTCCTCTCTTCTCTTCTAGGCAGTATAACTCAGCTTGGTCAGTCAAAAACTCCACTAAAATACCATCTTTCCTTCCCTGCTGACAGCCTGTAACTAGCCAGGCACTGAATCTACCTCTTTTAACAGTATCCGTACAGTTTCACTAGATCTTGGAGAGACTGATAATTAGACAAAGATACATGCAGGAATTAACATCAAACCCAAGTTTTATGAAATCACTGCTATTCTCTCCTTCGTGTTTGGCATGTGCTGCTCTTGATGAAACAGCATCAAATTCTGTAACAGTGGTTTTGTGTCAATTAGTGGCTTCTCTTTTCCTCAGAATGTAGTTATTACTCCTTGCCATCTAAAATACAGACTGCCAAAATCCTTCATTCTCCTCACAAAAATGTATCTCTCTATGCAGGTGAGAAAACATGAGATGACTAGGAAACATGCAGTGTCTTTTCAAATTTTTATATTTAAGAAGTAACAAATTTTACAGAGCAACTGTTATGATTTGCTCCCAGATGGGACCAAAACTTTTAGCTCAAACTTGACCTCAAGCTCCTGACCTTGTCCTGCAAATCAGCGCTGTGTTTTCACCTTTGCCTCAAGTGGTCCATTTATTGTTTTTTTGTTTTTTTTTTTTTTTTACTTTTATTTTCCATTATTACATTTAATTAGGGTTACCAAATCAGATGAAGCTTAGACTTTCATCTGCCCTCAGTACTAGCATGCACCAGCAGTGCTGCATAATCAGTCCTCCGTTTTTCTCAGTTTTCCTTAAAGTTACATAACTGCACAAATGTGGATGACTAGTAATTCAGAGCAACAAATGCAAAAATAATACCTTGAGTAAGAGATTCATCAATGCTCTGTACTCAGTAGCATTGCTTCCCTCACTAGCTCCACAGACAAGTAGGTCAAATAGCCCCAAAAGGAGGTGCAGGTAATCTTGGCTGTCTTGATCCAGAGATTCAGGATTCCACCAAGTTTCCTCTAAAACACACAGGTTATAGGTAAAACACAGTGGCTGGATATGAACACCTTCAGAAACCAAGGGAACACATACATCTCTAAAAGAAGAGTATACATTTGGTTGATTTCATGTTCAACAAGTAAGTAATTTTTACAGATCTCAGTAACAAAAAAGAAGGTTAAGGAAGCAAGGCTTGCTTGTTTCCAGTCACTTCTGAAGACAGAAAAAAAAACTCTTTCTTCATCACTTAATTGATTTAGGACAGCCAAAACCTTAATACCTACCTTTTGAAAAGGACAGAGGAGGTTTCAGGCCATTAATGAAGTTTTTCAATATGAATAGGAACATGGCTGTCTCTTCTGCATAAGCAGTCTGATCACTATCCAGCTTGTCTATATATGCAGCTAACAAGTCCTTAGGCACCAAAGTTTCCTCTGTTGTTTCAACAGACCAGTTTAGGGGAGTTTCCTGTGAATGAAAAGTCATTTTAATGTATGCTGTCACAATGTCATGCAACAGAAGACAGAAATTTAGCATTAAAATTCACAAATATTTAATTTTCAACCTGAAAATAGGTATCCTTACAAAGTGAATTACATTTCTGACTTTACATTTAAACTTGCATCTACAGTTTTAAAACCTATGTCAGCTCTTACTACCATAATTAATCCTGCACATAAGTGAGGTAACAAGAGTAAAATGCCAGTCTTTCTAAAATTTCTTCAAAGGGCTTAGAAGTTACTCATAGCATTTTGTGGACATTCAGTTTAAGCTTTCCAACTAGCTCTGTTCTAGCAACGTAATCCGTATCTTTCAGATATATACTGCATATATTGTACATATAAAAACTCTTTAATGGAATAACATAAGGCCGAATAACTAATTATTATGTATTGTGCACGTGCGTGCAAAGGGCTGCACACAGAAACAGAGCCTTGCTCACTTGTGTCTCACATACACACAAAAGGATAAACTGTTTCAACAACAAAATAAATCAAGAGAATCCCAGTGGGAAATATGCATAAAAATAAAGCAAAAAAAGCTAGCAGAAAGGTGCAGAAGTACTCCCTCTGAAAATTGTTCCTGGCCCTCCGATGGCTCCCCCTTCTACCAGTCAATACAACTGCTTATGGAGCTGCAAAATAAACCAAACCCCAGCAAATTCAGTAACAACACCTTCAATGCTGTTACAAGGACTTGGCTGAGGTCACAGTTCATTCAGTCACCGAATGGTTTGCATTGGAAGGGATCTTCAAGCCAACTTGAAGCTCATCTAGTCCAACCCTTCTGTCATGGCACAGGGACATCTTTCACTAGATCAGGTTGCTCAAAGCTGAATCTGACCATGAAAAGGGAGGGCACCCACAACCTCTCTGCACAACCTGTTCCTCATCAACCCCAGAATGAAAAATTTCTTTCTTACATCTAGTCTAAATCTACTTTAAGTTTACTTACTTTTCTTACTTTAGTTTAAAACCACTGGCCCCTGTTCAACCACTATAGGCTCTGGTAAAAAGTCTCTCTCCATCTTTCTTATAAGCCCCCTTTAAGTACTGGAAGGCCACAGTAAGGTCTCTCTAGAACCTTCTCTTCTCCAGGCTCAAAAACCCCTACTCAGCGTTTTTTCACAGGAGATGTGTTCCAGAAAATTGGTCTGACAATTTTCATGGCCCTCCTCTGGAACTGTTCTTAGCATAAGCGCTTTTTTTCCATATTCAGCTGCATTTCCTTCTTTCCCCTATTGAGCAAGCCACCAAAACCTTTACTCAGGAATATCTTGGTTTACAGTCATTAAGCCAAACAGTAGCACCACATGATGCCACAACATTATGTTAGGTAGCAGAAACACACCAAAGTTTGTGTGAAGCCCACAGCACTGAAACACTGAATTGGTGAGGTGCTAGCCTAAAACTCTAGAATTCTTACATTTTTAATGCAGTCATTAGAGTGGTAAAATATAAGAGCAACTGTTAATGGCACCTTCTAGTACTGCTGCCAAGTGTGTGGTTTTTGCTCTGGAAAGGAATGCAAGTGAGCTTTTCAGTCTTTCAAGGATTCTGAACTTTTTGTTCTCCAATAAAAACAGGTTTCTCCACTACAAAGAAAATGCATTCTCCAGACTGTTCACACCTTACCTCTGCAGGATCACAAGCTCTGAGGTTTTTTATTTTTTTATCCAAGAAACGGAATACTCTGATAGCCACTGGAAAATAACTCTCCTTCATCTGTGTACTGCAGCAGCACTGAACAAGCACTGAACCAATTATGTGAGTAGTTACTTTCTGTCTCACACTGTCAGATTCCGTTTCAGCAACAAGTATCAGATCATCAACCTTAGAAAAGGGAATGGAGGAAAACCAACAACAAGTTAGTAAGACAGTGGGACTTCACTGCGACTTTGCACCATTTTTCATTTGTGTGTCCAGTTAAAACCTTGTTACCCTCTATCCTAAGTAGCAAGTTACTGTCTGCTGTAGTGGCACTCTTTGGAACCTGGGAATGCACAACCATCTGTTTCCACAAACTACTCACAGGTATACTTGTTTACTCTCTAGAATTTTTTTTCATGAAACCAAAAATTCCTGGAATTTAGTTACAGTATAATTTGGCCATATAGGTAATAGCTGCACTACTTCTTTTCCTTATGTTAGGCCAGAAATGTGTTTTATCCAGGTTGTATTGGGTTTTGTTATTGTTCTCTCTCTCCTCTCTATTTGCATAGCAGCTTGATAATAGCATACCAATGCTAAAAAGAGCATACATTAAACTCTTCTATATCACATTTGTTCTACTACAGTAACTACCTGGAAAGTAAAATCTTTTAAGCTTAAGGTAACATGGTACACATACCATTTGCAATAGTAGGGAAGGGTCCCCTGAAGTCATGTTTTTAGCAAACAGTAGAATCATTTTCCTGTTGGCCACTCCAATCAGCTCTACAGGCTTGCTAGATTTAATTGCCTCTTCCAGAGCTGTTCCAAGGAAAAAAGAAACAATGAGACAATCTAAGTATACAAATCATGTATTAAAACACTGGTGGCTCAATAATACTTAGAAACAGTTGGTAACATACTGGACAATTTCTTCAGCTCTCAAAGAATTTTTTAAAAAACTCCACTCACAGCATGGTAGCTTGTTAGTGACAGCCAGTCTCCTTCAGAGTAAGTGTTTACATTCAATAAGGATGATGTCCTAAATTGTCACAATTTTTCTTTTACCAAATTGTTTACAATTAATACCTTACCTTCTGGCCAGCCTTTCAGTAAGGGATGTAAAGAGCAGAGATCAGATTCTGACAGACAAATGGCCATTTTCCAGTCTGAAGATTTTGAATTCGCATTAGTGATTACCATAAGAGGTAACAACCTCATTACTGCTTCATCTAGTAGTTCTTTTTTCTCTTTCAAAATCTCCTCTTTGACTAGAATTTTTATTGCTCGCTCCAGAACCTTGTACCTAAAAGAAAACAAGTCATGCTGAAAACTCATTGCTCAATCACACCAGCAACACTTCTTTCATTTATTCTCCATTTTCCATGGCAATTATCTGAATCCAAGTAGGAGTGAGAACAAATAAGAAATTCACAGGAAATGATATGCAAGTAATTTAACATTTCTCTTGAATCTCAGCAGATACAGCATAGCAAGAAGTACTTGAAGTGAAAAACCAATTTTTAAAATATTCTTTTGAGTTACTTTTAAAAATATTATTTATACGGAGGGAATGTAGACTGCAAAAGGCACAAACATACCACTTTCCATCTTTTGAAAGATCAGCTCTCTGGAAGATGTTCAAAAGACTTGATATTACTACCTCTGGATTGACTTGTTCCTTGAAAATCTGAAAAGTAATCAAGAAAAAAGAAATGAAAGTATAGTAAGACACAAAATAGTTTACCAAATCATAATGGAAAATGCATCTGCTATACCAAATGGAAACAGGGATCAAACATCAGCAATTGGATTCCTATTGATAGTCATGTAATAAAAAATACTGTCAGGGTAAACAGAAGTTACAAGGCTGCCCAGTATGCCCTCTTGATATGGTAAAGTATGAAGAATTTCTTGAACGCAGAAGTTTGGTAAAACTGATAAACAATAAGCACAACACTTTATAATTAAGAACTGCTTTTACTTTACATAGCATCTGTATGACAAAAATATAAGGCACATTAACAAAAGACACTGAAGTTTAAAGAAGCACTCACATGCTTCTATTCCCATTTTTTAGTGATTAAGAATGAATGAACACACAAGACCAATTATACCACTGCTAATAATATTCTCGTCTCCACTACTATAAGCAGAAGCAACAAAGACTGTTACTCTAGCTGGAAACAATCAGCACAATGCATACCAGAGTCCTATCCAGTAAACCTGAGCTGGAGTTTAGGGCTTTGTCACTATCAACTGACCAAATGACTCTCATATGGAAAAACTCAACCGAGCACTTCTCACTGGCGTAACAACTCGCCACTGCGCCATCTTCCATCCAAGAGGCAGGTGACGTGGCTTGCATTCTTACAGAAAAATGTACAGGATAAGGAGGAACCATGCTTCAAATAATAATCAAAAGGAACAATGTGCTTTGATAGCTACATGGAAAACTATCAGTAAGTTCAGGTTAACAGCAAACACTTTGGGAAAGATGAGTAAGCCGAAATCTGGGGGGGACCTGTGAGGCAGTAAACAACACAAGCCTCCTAAATTTGTGCAGTTTTATCCTGTTAAGGACAAAAGCTGTACACTAAGGACAGGACTGGAAGAAGGGCAATTACAAAAAAATGCATTCCAGACACACTTATTCAAGACCAGCTAAAATCCCACCTGACATATCAAAAGATACACACTTACCTCCAAAGAACTGAGAGCAGACATCACAACATCTCTGTTGTCATCCCTGAGACGACCAAAAATTGCTTCTTCTATGAAAGACTGATCAAAGCCTTCCTGAAAACAAACAAATAAACAAACAATAAAAAGGGAACAAAGACACAAAGGAAAAATAATAATTTGTTGGGAGCACAATTTACAGGCTTTTAAGGAAATATCTGAATCCTAGCACAAGAACAGCAGTTATCTCATCTAAATTAAACCTCACAGGCAGACTATCATTCAACAACAAGTGAAAGAAAAACGAAAGTATCCATGAACTTTGAATTTATCTTAGGCTGCAAGCAGCTTAAAAACAAGAACCACATCCAGACTCCAGAATCCAGGAAAATGGCAACAGAAGCCTCCTGAAAACACCATGAGAAACGGTGAAGATGTCATACAAATGGCTTAACGTACTACTCGTCTTCTATTGATATGTCTGGCAACAGCTTTTTGAAGACATATGTTAAGTTAGAGAACTATGTGAGAGATTCAGGACACAAACCTTTGATGTTTCAATAACATCTTTCAAATGCTGAAGAGCCAGGACCCGCACAGCTGGCTGAGGATGATTCAAACTGAGCAGAAGAGAGGTATCCAAGTCTTCCAGAAACTGAAATACATAGTTCAGAGTGACTCATGGCATGTTAAAAATACTTTAAGTATATGTAACAGGAGAAATTCTTTCAGCAATTTTTTGTACCAGAAGAAAACCTGCATAATTCAGACCCAAAAAGCATCAATTACAGAATGATGATGTTGTATAACTGTTTCAGATTTGTTCTTCTTCACTTTGGTAGACACCTTTTGTAAAATAGCTCGAAAAGTACAGTAAGCCACAGACTCTTTTTGTCCTAGAAAAGCACTACACTTATCTGAGGATTCTGAGAAAGCTCTAGTGACAATGTCAGTGTGACAGAGCACAGATAGAAACTGTTAAAAAGGCATCCCTGCCAATCCCATTGCACACACTTATCTCAGAAACCTTAAAGGGCTGAAGAAAGTCATATGCCTTTGCTCTGCATGTTTTGTTTGTCTGCCAATCCACTTGTTATTCAGTCACAGAATCTGTGTATTGTTAATCAGTACAAAAAAAAATTAGGCACTTCTTTATGTAGTTTGTCATCTCTTCTGAAGTGTTTTCAGTCTTTCAATCATAGCAAACAGCAGCCACAATACTAATCATCTCTTAATAACTCCTTGGACACACCTGTTGCACTCATGGTTATTCTGTGTTAGGC
Organism: Merops nubicus; assembly: GCF_000691845.1. NCBI lineage: Eukaryota > Metazoa > Chordata > Aves > Coraciiformes > Meropidae > Merops > Merops nubicus. The sequence goes on from NW_008585120.1 coordinate 13,387, forward strand.
TGAGATTCAATTCTCTTCAGAAATGGCAGAGGAATAACTCTGTAGTCACTCTAATCTTCCATGTTACTGACTGTAAACATTCATGAAATCAATGCAACAAAAGGGATCAAGCCACCTTCTCTCAACAGTGACAAAGCCATTTGTTGACATTCCCAAAACAGACACCTCTGACACTGACAAAATCTGTAAGATAAGGCCTTGCTGGGCACCATCACGTTGTCACTATCAACTGTTATGGTGTATGTAGTGGCCATGTTCCTAAGGAAAAAAATTACTGATAGCTATATGGAAGGTGGAAATGTACAAATTTTGGCCACAAAAAAGCCCTCACGCTCATGACTGCGCATGATAAACATCAACTTAAAAGATCTGATGGCTTGTGATTTTACCAGTTTCTAACAAGCTCTCCCATCCTCAATCCCATTTAAGTAAGTTTTTGTTTTGTTTTGGGGGTTTTTTTTTGGTTGTTTGTGGTTTTCCTTGTGGGAATGGTAGAGCTTTTGTTTAGAAAGAGGAAGAAAGAGCAGAACTCTGCCAAAATATCATCAACCTTCAGACAGTATAACCAAGTAAGAGCTAGATTCACGAACTGAGCTTCTACCTACCTTGTATTTGCCACAGCTTAATGACAGAGAAATAAATTGGTGAAAAAGATTTTGGTCAGCTTCATCTGTGCCATCTTCCAGATGCTTCTCCAACACAGCATCCAGGGCTTTAGGATACCTGCAGACAAACAAAACCACCAGCGTTTTCCACAGAGAATACAGGGAAATACAAGGAAGCTGAATGCACACACACTGATCTGAACCACATATTTTAAAGTAGCTTTGCAAGGGCAATCAACCATTATGTTTTAACACAGACGAATGATATGCAGACCACTAGAATAAGTAATAAGCCAAAAAGGTCACGTTGCATAGCAAACAGCTGTACAAAGCCAGGAGGTCTGCATCAACGTATTACAGGGATAACAAAATATACAAGGACAGATCAGTAAAATACAATCTGGGCAAAGACTAGGAGTCAGCTATTTTTACTGTATTTATTTGGGCAAGAATATTGTGCTTACTACACCCAACAAGCCAAGATCATATGTGACATCACCATTCTGCAGACTGTGGGTCTGTCACAGAAAAACGGAACTTACTTTCTCTCCAGAAGTCTGATAAGAGGAAGTATTTTCTGATTAAGTGCAGCCATTTTGGTGGAATTAGATTCGATCTCTGTACCACAGGAGATAAACTCTTCAAGAAACTTGCTAAAATTACAAACAAAAGAGAAAGTCACCATTTTTTGGATAGCACACAGCTTTCGTTAATGTTATAAAGCATACTGCTAAACAGGCTAGGATCAATATGCATTACTTATTGCAAGTACTCCTGGTCTGAAGTTTCACTCCATACCACAAATACTCCACCAGTGCTGAAAGCATGGTTTTTCTGGGTTACTGAACGTTTCAGTTTAAAAATCCAGGTTTGAAGTTAATTTATGAACTCAAAAAACCACGCTCAAATAATGCTAATACCATTGTCAAAAATTAGTTGTTATTATACAGGAAATGACTATAGTACTGAAGAAAAAAAGTAATCAAAGTTAACTCACGAAGCCAACAGGTGATCTAAATCTTTTTCCAGTGGTATACTCTGAAGAATAGCTTCAAGATGTTTGATGTAAATCTGATTCTCCGTCTCCTCAGATTCTTCTTGTTCCTCTAAGGACAATGCATAACCATAAAAGATGAACAATAGTTTGATAATAACCTCCTCATACTGATGAAAGCTAACAGCTTGTACAGGCATCACCGCCTGGTGAACCAAGCACACAACTTGGAAGATCACAATGTTCATTGATTACTAGCACTAACTCCCCATGAGCTGCTAGCAATGCTTCATACTGGTCATTAAAACGCCAAAGGCTGCATTGCTGTCAGTAAACTGAAGTACGCTCTGGAATGTTCCAGACCCGCTACCACAACCTGTGCCAGCAACTCTACACAGCATTCACTGGTGTGAATCTGAACCTTTTCAACAAAAGAGCTTTCCCAATCATGACTTGGCAGTTACAAGTCCATAGTGCAAACAGACTCTCTAGCACACACAGGCTACTAATGCCTGCTAGTTAGCCTCACTGTCCCAGACTTTTCCCAGGCACATTTCATTCATCAGCTAAACAGAGATCTCCACTACTTTAATTACAGACGGAGTTCATGGCATCTACCTTAAAATAATTTTGTTCTTTACTGCAATACATCTCTAAGAGTCATAAATTTTATACACCCAAATTAGTGTTACTGATGAGATACTGCAAACCAACATGTATATAGCAATATAACAATGTCTAAAATACCCTGCTCTGTAGGGCCTGGAAAAAGAAAAAGACACATGCACACAGAAGCTAAATTAGGTCTTCACATTTATTGGTGCAGTTCTAAGGGTAAAAGCAACTAAGATTACACAGCTTTGACAGCGACCACAGACATCTGTCCTTGAGACTCAACTAAACTGTAAAAAGGTCTGATAACTTACCTGCATCACTTCTCATGACAGTGCAAACAAGGTGAGGCAACAGGTAACGCAGAAGAGGAGAGATATCATAGCTTGCTGAAAGGCCTTGCAAAACTGTGACCAGTCCTGGTGTTTTGCACAGATGATTAAACGGCCTGCACAACGGAATAGGGAAATAATAAATAAAAACACGCATGCTCATCTGGGTTAACAACACTTTCAAAGCATGCAGAATTCTTAAGGACTCAAGTTTTCAGCATCAGGTAACAGCCTCAGTGTAAAGAAAAAAAATCCAAGTGTTCCAGGTTCCACTCCATTATTGTCAGAGGTTTATTGACACATTTAATATCCAAGAAGAAAAGAGGCTACTGCCAGTCACGTCGAGCACAGATGCTAAAATGGCACAGTGAACACACCTAAGTTTTTGAAAAGTTGGTAGTACAATAAAAACTACTTGTATGGCTTGCACGAAGAGATATCCTCACATTGCAAGGAGCATATCTGTTACCCAATGGCAGCAAAAGGAAGGGAGAAGAAAAAATACCTCAGCCATGAGATCCTCAAAGAGAGTAGAAGCAGATTCCTTTCCTGTTAACAAAAAGCTTCTCTTATCTTCTCTCCTTTTATACTGACCTGGCTGGACGCTGCATAACACATCAAGCACGTCTCTCCTTACTTCCCCACACCTTAGCTTTTAACTTCGTCTCCTCTTCCATGGCTGTGTCCAATCGTGTGGAAGGTAATCACTGCACTTATCTCCACAAAGATTTATTCTACTGGAATACCCACGGTAACCTCTTTGCCAGCAAGCAAAACCCTTTGGCATGTGGGACTTCCTACACTGTGTTCAGCTGCACGTTAAGAGCACTGCCTAACTGCATCAGGGCAGGACAGACAGACCAACAGCAATGAAATACTACACTTACTTTCAGAAGAACACCTTACTTGTGGGACCAAAGAATTGCTTGTATAGAAGCACTTACACTTCAGGTGTCAAACCATATGAACTCAAAGCCTGTCCACTGAAGGGACAGAACTACTTTTTTCCAAGCTGTTCACATAACCTCAGATTTGCACTGCCATTATTATGCTGCCTTCTCTTTCAGGATTCCCACTTTCAAGAATCTCTCTTACTGGTGGGGTTCAGTTTTGCACATTGACAGCAACCTTTCACTAAGGGAAGAGGCAGGAGAGGGACCAAAAAACAACAGTGTTGTACCACTGAGACATCTTAGATGTAGCAAGCATTAAAAAAAAAAAAAAAAAAAAAAAAAAGTAAGCCAAAAAAACTTTCAAGCCTTTTGAAATATATCCCTCTAACAAGGTGGATAAAAAATTCAAATTATCAAATGCAGTCTGACCTTTTAAAAAGTGGGAAAATTCAATTCACGTAGACTTACTTCTTCCCAAGTTTGTCTCCTTTCTGAGTTTGTAGCAGTAGGTTCAAGCATGCCACCCCATCCTTTACTAATGAGGGCACTTTAGATAATGTCTTGCTTATCTGTAACATCAAGGAATGCACCAAGGAAGTCTCCACTGTCACTTTTACTGTCATCTGGCAGATTATCATGTATGTTGCAGCTCTGTAATCCTGTATAGAGGATTTCAAGCCCTAGGAAAAGAGATATAGGTAGATTTTAAACACAGACAAATTAAAAGAGTTAATTCACAAGAATCATCTTTATTTTGGCATCCCCAGAATCATGTTGCCTTCTTGTCCATGTGTTAACTTCTAAGGAGTCTATAAACTCATCTTTCACACAGAAGGCAGACAAATTCATTAAGTGTTGCTCTGGTCATTAACAGAGCAACAGTCCTGGAGGAAAGAGGATATTAAAACAGGCTGCCCACCCTGACTCAATTTCCTCATTGTTCAGCATGATAATTCTCTAAGACAAGGAGGTTCATTCAAACTGTGTATCCATTTCTCACAGCTCCACTCCTCACACAGGATAGGAAATAGCTCATCAGAGGTGTGAAGAAACATTGTAATTCATGAACCTTCACCTGTCTGATGTTTCAAAGCAGCCTGAAAATGGTACATTTGACACAGAATGTCCCTCTTAGATGCTATCTGCAGATGCTTGTCCACAGAAGACAGCACACATCATCACACAGGAAGAAAAACAAAGCTTCACGTACCTTTTGGATGTAAGGGAGCAGCAGAGAGACTATAGTGTCTGTTATCTTCTCTGCAGCTCCAAGGGCTGACACAATGGTGGAGGCATAAAACACAAGAAGAACTCTCAACTGAGCTGCACTGCCAGGACACTCTGAAAAGACCTGGACCATGGAAAAATCAGTTGTCAGCTATCAGGAACAGTGGAAACACACATACAGCTCCTCCCCAAACCAGCAAAATCTCACAACTCCAGCGTGCAACCTCTACCAGCTCCTGCTGGCACACCTTAAGTTATCATCTTCTAGCAGTGACCCTCGCCAGAGGCTGTTGCTTCCCCTTGCAGACACGGTAGAAAGGAGTGGGTGCTACTCCTCAGCTACCATAATCATAACAAGGGAAGATCAATCGTGATTTTAGTGTGATGCTCACGCCCGAGGACTGGACAGCCAAGAGGCTGACTGGTAGATGTTCAACACCCCCTATTACATCTGTGAACAAACTCTGTCATTGGGTGTGGCTTAGTTGGACAGCACATTCATTCTAGCTTTCTAAATAACTGGATTTGTCATACATCTTTTAAAACTAGTTCTCCTTTTGACAATAACTGCAAAACCAAACAAAACTGCTTAACTTCAAACATTCTCTATTTTATGTTCCCATTCATATTTGAAGACATATGTTTAAAACACCCATGACAACCTCCAGAAGAGGCATCCAAATTCAAAGCACAGTTACAAATTAATAGCAG
>NW_008585120.1:18791-21808 GCF_000691845.1 Merops nubicus
GACTTTATAACAGAAATAAATACAATTAAGTACTCTGAAGGAATACAGTATCTTAAAGTAACATAGTATTGCCAAATTATTGCATCACGGCTCATTGGTTCTCAGCTACTTACAAGAATTTCGGATAGTCATCTACACAAACAATAAGAAAAGGAAGTGTTCACACTGTTTAATAATAAATGACTCCTTTTACTATTTGATAAGTAATTCAAAATATTAGTAAATACCATAATAATATACACATACAAAGAAGGGGAAAACCAAGTGACAACAAACAAATAAGAATAAATTAACAAACCTTCACAGATTTTGCCACCAGCCTGCAGATGAAATCCATGAAATTCAGGTCTTTGTAGCAGTGTGTAATGACAGTACCCCTTGCCAGTGGGACTCCAGGTTTCTTTACATGGTGATAAAAGTAGAATTAGAATACTCAAGGATACAGGATTAATTTAGAGATTATGACTATAATCTCTAAATTAATCCTGCCAATCAATTAACAGCATTTAAACTGAAATAAGTAATGGAAATGCACACACCTCTCTGTAATTTTTCCTATCTACATTAAGACATTATATACAATTTATGTTCAAATAAACAGATTTTTGTAATGGACATACCTTCTTATCAGTAGTAAGTACCTGGACCTTAAAAGCATACTTTAACTTTGCCAAAACAAAGAGTAATTACCGTCAAAGCTTTTTATAAGGGTTCTACCCACACAAACAGGTAGACCATACTCATAAACTCATAAAAGAATCAAGACAAAAACAAAGTCCCTCATGTTTCTCCCAGATTGCATCTATTAAATACTTTACCCTTATTGGATCCATCCAGTGCCATTTATGAGTTGGGCTTTTTATATCTAGAAGTTGAATAACTCTCACAAATAATTTAGTTTCATGATATGGCAGAACACAACCAATCAAACTATCTTGATTGTAGAGGTGGATGTGAAATCTAAGGAAAAAAAACATATATAGACACTTCAAATAATCTGTATCAACAAAATCACCCACTTTTTCATGACATGAAATATCACACTTTCTGCACTTGGATAGGTTAATTTATATAAATAAACACAACACCTGCAAAATAGTTTTTTTCTTTCACACCTTACCACATAACCTTGAACTAAGAACTCTTAGCTGTAAGTATATAACTTGTATTATGTTATAATAAAATGACATGTTATTCAGTTAATATTGAGAATTAGCTATTTTACACAGCCCATTTCTAAAACATATATTACATAATTCCTCTCCAAGTCATCTGCCAGATGGCTAGAGCTGAGCAAATTAAGTGAAAGCTAGGCAAGGAAATAATTGCTTTTATGTAGAATATCATGATAGGTAAAAATTTTCACAGAAATTTATCAAACAACAAAAATCTAATTGGCAAAGATGAACATTTCACCCCATAAAGACTAAGCCCAAATGGTATTCTTAACATTTGAACTTCTATTTTCAGAAAACTAAAGTAAATGTATTAAAATCTGGCATTTCTAACAGCCATTTCTATTGACATGTAGGATATTCAGTGGATTACCTGTGAATCAGCCATTCAAGGCACTTCTGGGCTGGCTTAAGCATAAAGTAAGGGGAGAGGTGAATGAGGAACAATGAAATATTCTTATTCAGCTGCTGGTTTACTGCTTTAGACTGAACACTGCGTTCCAGGCCTTTGGATGTGGAGCTAAACAAACTGGACTGGAACACTTCAAATGAAGGATCAATCCCCATCAGCTCTTCTAAACCAGTGCATCCTGCAGGGAAAAAAAAAAAAGAAGAATGCTCTAAACACAAGCTTTATTCACCAGTTCTACTCACCTACCTCCTCACTGGCATATCCAGCTTTGCTTTACTGGTGTATGTCACCCTCAGTAAGCAAACCAAACCAAATGGTTAACATGGCTAAGATGAAAACTTTTGCTACACTTAAAATATTTCTTAACTGACAAATAAAAAGAACATTAACAAGTATCAACAATGTGCTCTTGCAGCAATGATTGCAAGAAGCATCCTGAGCTGCATTAGTGAGAGTACAGCCCCAGGCTGAGCTGAACTGTCCCCTCCATTTATGAGATTGCATCTGGAGTACTGTGAACAATTTTGAGCTCATCAGACAAAACAACCCTTTTGCCATATGGGTGTGAGTCCAGCAGAGGAACACTAAGGGGTCTTTTCAAGTCAGGGGACTGGAAAATAACACGCAAGGAAGAAGAACGAGGTTTGTTCAGCCTGGAAAAGAGAGAGTCAAAAAGGAAATCTTCCTGCTTTCTGCAACTACTTAATGGAATACTGTGTAGGTTATCAAGGTGATGGGAGCCAGACTCTTCCCAGAGATGCACAATGGAAGGATGGGAGGGAACAGCTGCAAGCCGGAACACAGGAAATTCCAAGTCAATATATTGTTTGATCTTTATTTTTTTTTTTTAACAGTAGGGTGGTCAAATACTAGATGAGAGGCCCAATACTGGACCATAAAACTTCTGTCCTCAGACTCAGCCAGACACAGGCCTGAGCAACCTGTGCTAACTAGCCCTGTGGTCAGTTGGGCTAATACCAATGACAACTTGTTCAACTGCTTGACCGTCCTCATAGTGAAAACGATTTCCCTTACAAGCAGTTTTAACCTCTACTGTTTCAACTTATGCCCATTGTCTCCTATCTTCCAGCCCTGCATTCCTCTGGACAGCTTAACCCATCTGCTTGAAACCTCCACATAGGTGCTGGCAGACTGCTATGAGACTCCCACAAACCTGCTCTGCTCCAGAGGGAGCGAGCCCAGGACGTTCCTCCCACCAACCTCCCCTTACAGTGCAAGTTCTCCAGCTCTTGGCCACTTCGGGGCTCCTATCTCTTCCCAGCCACCCCACCCTTCGTGGGCCCAGAAATGTGCTCCCAGAGGACCCACTCCACGACTTCCCCGCGGCCTGGAGTGATGCTGACTAGCCCGCAATTCCCTGAATTATCCTTCTGGCCCCTTTTGAACATGACTTTGCCTTTGCCGCTGAT
>NW_008585121.1:0-394 GCF_000691845.1 Merops nubicus
TTTCTGTTTAAACAAATTTACCAAATTATGTTTTTTTCCACTTTATTCTCACTCCTGGAAGACTAAGTAATTTATCTGTAAGTGCTTCGATTAGGCTCTCAGGCATTTCTCCAAAAAACTTTTTATTCATGACATGAAGAGCAAGTAACAGAGAGATGCAAAATACAAATGACACTACGACCCCAGTAAGGAGATGAAGACAGAGGGCAGTCTCTGCCACTGGGACTGTGCCATAGGAAATATTACCTTTTCCAAAAATGGAAGCAAAGATGGAAAACCCATTTTCCACCAGATGATGCGAAGTGGTCTGTTGTGAAAACTGAAGCAGTAAGGTCACGATGGACAAAAAACAGATGAGTTTGAGATACATCCGTCTTCCAAATGTTTCCATTTC
>NW_008585122.1:0-348 GCF_000691845.1 Merops nubicus
TCTGAGCACATGGAAGAGAAGAAGATTCTTAGGACTAGTCAGCGTGGTTTTACCAAGGGTAAATCATGCTGGACTAATCTGATAGCATTCTATGATGTGGTGACTGAATGGGTAAATGCAGGGAGACCAGCTGATGTAGTCTACCTTGACCTGAGCAAGGCGTTTGATACAATCCTCCATGACATCCTCCTGAGCAAGCTCAGAAGATATGAGCTAGAGGAACGGGCAGTGAGATGGGTTGAGAATTGGCTACACAACAGAGCCCAAGAGTGGTGATCAGTGGTGCCAAGTCCAGCTGGAGACCTGTAACTGGTGGAGTCCCCCAGGGATCAGTGCTGGGTCCAGTAC
>NW_008585122.1:441-803 GCF_000691845.1 Merops nubicus
TGAGACAGCTGAAGGTTGTGCAGCCATTCAGCGAGATTTGACAGACTGGAGAGCTGGGCCAAGAGGAACCTAATGAGGTTCAACAAGAATAAGTGCAACGTCCTAAACCTAGGCAGGAGTAATAAAATGCACCAGTACAGGTTAGGAGGTGATCAGCTGGAGAGCAGCCCTGTGGTGAGGGACCTTGGAGTCCTGGTGGACAACAATTTGTCCATGGGAAAGTAGTGTGCCCATGTGGCCAGGGGGGCCAATGGGATCCTGGGGTGCATTAAGAAAAGTGTATGCAGCAGAACAAGGGTGGTTCTGCTCTCCCTCTACTCTGCCCTGGTGAGACCTCACCTGGACTACTGTGTCCAGTTCTG
>NW_008585122.1:1083-7460 GCF_000691845.1 Merops nubicus
TGAAACAGGATCCCCAGGCAGGTTGTGGAGTCTCCTAACTTGGAGACTTTTAAGACCCATCTGGATGCATTCCTGTATGACCTGCCGTAGACTAGATGGTCCTGCTCTGGCAGGGGGGTTGGACTCAATGATCTCTTGAGGTCTCTTCCAACCTCTAATATTCTGGGATTCTGGGATTCTGTGAAGGAAGACTTTTCTGTTGAGTTAAGAATGTGGTTAAATTGAAATTAAGAATGGACGCCCTTGCTCTCTAAACCCCTTCTCAGAGACGAGTCTAGGTGCGGCTAGATCCTATCTTCATCCCAGATTTCATCAGCAGTTTATGACTAAGAGAATTTGGGTACAGGGATTTCAGTGATTTCATGATTTAACATGACATTTTGGGTCCTATATAACTTTAAAGTACCGACAATTTAAAATTTATTGACAATGTTACAGGAGATCATAAGATCAGATTCTATGATTATATAGCAGTACTTAGTCATTAATCAATAACTGGTTATAATCAATGCAGTCATTTAGTTAATGATTCAAAAAGGCTCTCTAATCACATTGCACACACACAGACAGAGAAAAACATATAGGTTAACCTATGATTAAGATGTTTCCTTTTCTGGAGATTATATTAAATTTTTGGTACCAAATAATCTTTAGGACTTTATGAAATCAATTACAGTAAATTACTCACAGCTCACTTTGTTGGTTCTACCAGCAGATGGTCTTTCTCTTTGTCTGCCTTTGCAGGCAAACAGCTGGAGTCTGGCCTGAGAGGTGTCTGCTCAGAGGCAGATGTTGAGTCAAAACCCAGTGCAATACATAAGACCTCATGGGATGAAGTGGTTGGCTCATAGTCAAATCACATCCAATGAAAAGGTAAGCATGAGATTCCTTGCACACACTCCTTTCTTTGTTCCTTTATAAATTACTTTTGGAAATGCCATTATTTATGTATTTTATTTATTTATTATATATATTATTTATGTGTTAAACACATGATAGGTTTCCAAAGTCATCTATAATAAAGTTCAGTGTATTTCTCTTCTCTTTGTGGATGTTCAGAACAGATTGAAACAGGAGTAGCTCTTGGCCCAGCTGTGGCTCAGGCCTTTATCTCCTCTGGAACCTACAACAAAACACTACCAATCTGGTGAAGGGGTCAAGTGCACCCATCACTCTTGATTAGGATCTCTCTTAAGATTACTATTTATAGGATTGCAAGATGATATACTTGGGTCATTATTCTTTTCTGTATTTGACCACCATTTTGTCAACTATTTCTGGTTCCTGCCAGAGTGGGCTACAACCCAGACAGCAGGAGTTTCCTAGGCAAAAGGAGTTTCAGGTACAGCTAGGGAGTGCCTAATAGTCCGAACTTGCTGTCTTGACAGGATTGGCAGGAATTTCACGTATGATTAGAAAGTGTCTAATCATCCCAACTCACTGTACCATACCCAATGCAAGAAAGTAACAGATGTCCAAACTCACTGCATTTGTAGTCAAAACAAGAACACAAGGTTGGCTGGTCCTGACGACACAATGTGTCTCAGGGGGATGACACCTCCACACATCAGTAGGCCATGACCCTCTACATCAGGAATTAATACCATAACAAAGATGTCCTAAAGCTGCAGTAAGGGACACTTATTAAAGTGCAATGCAGTTTCTGTGGTGTGGTATGATAAAATGAAGAGTTTTATTCCGATGATCTTGTGATTGCTGGAATCAAGACTTTGGCATGAGGATTGTCTTTTCCTTGCATTGTAAATTCCATTCTCAAAAAGAGCAATACAACTTTTCTTCTGATACCATGTCCATTTCTCAGTTATGTCTGAAAAGTGTAGAGTGTTTAATGAATAAAAAAAGTGCTGAAAAGTGCTACATGAATAAAAATACAGGAATTCAGAAGGATTGCAACATTTTAGCTTAGATTCTTTTGAAATTTAGGAACAGATATTTGCAGAATCCTGTCCAACAACAACCAAAATCATGTCTCAGATCAGGTTTTCTAAACAAGATAACAGGTGAAGTAACTTACATCAGGAGATATTCCTTCTTGTAGAGATCCCTATTGCTGTATTGATTTAGGTCAAAAGTAAATCTTAGTCATGGAGTTTAACAGAATTCTATTGAAGTTTCAGTGTGCTCAGGAAATTATGCAAATCCTGTCATTAAAGCAAACAAAGTAATTAGCTCTACAAATGCAACAGATTCTAATAAGAATCATTATGGACACCATCTTAAAGCAATATTGTGAAAATTAAAGTTTTCCAAATTATTTATACTATACAATTTATTCCTATTACTTTATATATTTAATACATTTTTTTTAGAGAAATGTGTTTAAGCAGTTTTAATTTAATTGTAACTGACTTTTCTTGCAGAGTTTACAATAAGGAAATGGAATTCTAAACTAAAACTGACTGTTTGTTTAGTACAAATTGTCACATTTGTCTGAAAAAAAAAAAAATACTCACAAAATACAGAGTAAGTACATCTTTTAAAAGACAAATGGTGGGTTTGAGATTTTGGAGGTTAGGGGCAATGGACATTGCTTATGGAGAAAACCCCTGGACTTCTTTTAAAATGTTGATGTCAGGAACAAGGGAAGGGAGAGAAAGAGCTAAATGTACCATCACAAAGAGTGTGGAACAATGATTGTACAACCAGAGAACAGCTTGTCAACTCAGATATAGCCTATATATATGAGCATACCTCTGGTAACAGATTTTTTTTTACAATTAATCATTCTAGCACTGACTAGCATGTGAAGCAGCTTTCCTCAAGACAAAGTTGCATCACTTTTAATGTTATTGACAGCAAACTAAAGCCAGCACAGGTAATTTCTGCAAACAACACTCCTCAGTTGTAGTATATACGTTGTAGAACAGTGGAAGACTTACTGAAAGTGTTCAAAAGTTGATTGTAACTAAGCCATGATAATATTACAATACTCACCCCTTGCAGAAAGGAAATTCAGCAATTTATTTTTTTCTCTGAAAATATAATGAAAAATAAATTAAATCAAATCAAATATCATCTATAACTACACACACAGACACATATGTAAAATTCCAGTCTTTCCTGAATAGATGTGTGAATTTTCTCTCGCTATTTTAATAAGCCACTTTTAACATTATATTGCTTTTAAGTAATTATGCATGAATTGAAGCAAAAAATATTAAATTACTTGACTTGCAATAACTCATAAAACCCAGGAAAACTTAAATATCTATCTTAACAAAGACTAACTATAGGGTCATTAAGTCATTCATGTCAGACCATACCCTATATTTGGCTAGGATAGGGTTAATTTTCACCAGGAGCTGAGAAGGGGCCACATCCAGGAATGACTACTGAATCAGTCACTAGGTTATTCAATACTATACTGACACCATGGCAAAGCTTTGGCTCTGGCAGGGTGGTCATGTTCTTCAGCTAGGTTTGTTCTATATCACTCATCTTTTGTGCTGTGTTATTACAATTGCTGTTATTGTTTCTTCTGCTTTTGCACTCTGTTAAATTCTACTCATCTGAGGCCATGGGGTTTTGTCTTTTTCTCCCTCTATTCCTTCCCATTCAGCAGGTAGGGAAGCAGTGAGTAAACGGCCATGTGGTGTTCAGCTCCCAGCTAGGTATAAACCATGACAGACCAGTTGTGTTTTCACTGTCATTCCAGATTATTTGGACTGTAAATTTGATCATAATGATTTTAAGAAAAGCATATTGCATGACTGAAGAGTGACATATGTGAAATTGTGTTCACAGTTGACACTACAGAAAAGCAAATATTTAAAACAAGAGAAAAAAAGATCATTAGTGAAAAGTAGTAAGGGGGAAAAAAAAACCCAAACACATTCAGTACAGAAACTGAGCAGCTAAAAACAGTATGTTGGCAAAAAAAGAGATAATCTGATATAAGACAACATATGGCAGAAATCAGCAAAATCTCCACCAGATAGGAAAACATGTCTAATCCACAGGTAGTCAAATAAACGCAGATACAGCAAAATGAACCACCAGAGGAAAACAAAGTGTGACTGAGGCAAAGGAGGTTTAGCCTGTAGAGATAAAAATAAAAAGAATGTCTGTAGAAATAGAAAAATCAGAAAAATAATAAACCAGAAAGAATCTCTGTAGAGATAATAAAAAAGAGATAAAAACCATGAAACAAAATGAACTACAGGTCTGTCAGTCTGACCTTGGTGCCAGAGGCAGTTATGGAGCATATCATCTTGCGTGCCACCATGAAACACATACAGGACAACCAGGTGATCAAGCCTAGTCAGCATGGGTTTATGAAACTGGCTGCTCATGGCTTGAATGGGTGCACCCTTCCCAGGTGAAAAACTGGCTGGATGGCTGGGACTAAAGAGTGGTGGTGAGTGGAGGTAAATCTAGTTGGCGTCCACTCACTAGTGGTTTTCCCCAGGGCTCACTACTGGTGCCTGTTCTCTTTAATATCTTTATCAATGATCTTGATGAGGAGATGGAGTGAACTCTCAGTAAGTCTGGGGACAATACAAAGCTGACAAAGCTGGATGGGAGCACAGATATGCTTGAGGGTGGGAAGGCCCTTCAGAGGGACCGGTACAGGCTGGATTGGTGGGATGAGGCCAGCTATATGAGGTTCAACAGGGCCAAGTGTTGAGTCTTGCATCTGGGTCACAATAACCCCATGCAACACTCTGATCTTGGGGATGAGTGCTGGAAAGCTGCCCGGTGGAACAGGACCTAGAGGTGTTGATTGACAGTTACCTAAATACAAGCCAGCAACATACCCAGGTCACCAAGAAGGACCATAACATCCTGGCTCGTGTCAGAAATGGTGTGGCCAGCAGGACCAAAGAAGTGGTTATGCACCTGTACTGGTGAGACCACATCTCGAGTACTATGTTAGTTTTGGGCCCTTCACTACAAGAAAAATGCTAAGGTTCTGGAGTATGTCCGAAGCTGGTGAAGGGCCTAGAGCACAGGTCTTATGAACTGGGGCTGCTTAGAGTGCAGAAAAGGAGGCTCAAGGGAGATCTTATCTCTTTCTACAACTACGAGAAAGGAGGCTGCAGTGAGGTGGGGGTCAGTCTCTTCTCACAAGTAACAAGTGATATAGGAAAAGAGGAAATGGCCTCAAGTCGCACAAGGGGAAGCTTAGGTTAGATATTATGAAATGCTTCTTCAATGAAGGGGTTGTTTAGCAATGGAACAGGCTGCCCAGGAAAGTGGTTGAGTCACCAAACCTGGAGGTATTTAAAAAAAAATGTGCAGATGAGGTGCTGAGGGACATGGTTTAGTGTTGGGCTGGCAATGTTAAGTTAATGGTTGGACTCAATGATCTCAACAGTCTTTTCCAAACATAATGATGAAATGACATGAAATGAAATGAAATGACATGAAATGAAATGAAATGAAATGAAATGAAATGAAATGAAATGAAATGAAATGAAATGAAATGAAATGGATTCCCCTTCCCCTCAGGCTTATACATTCTATGCCTTGAAGCTATATATAAAAATCCTGTACAGACAAGAGTGGAACCACATGTAACCACACAGAGATTAATTTTATTTATTTATTTTGATTTCACATACTAAAAAAGAGTGAGGGCTAAGGAAAAATTCTGGTCCCAGATTGAAAATTGTCTCAGTTAATTTTTGAAATATGGTCTATGTTACACTAAGGAAAATGCAAAGCTGACAAAACTTAGACCTTGTCAAAACGCTATGAACAATTAATTTCCCTTCTCCCTGTCTCAGCTTTGCCTTCCCACTAACCTCTGCACCAAAAGTAAGCAAATTTGTGTTATCTTAGTACCATGAAAAGGCTATTGAGTTTTGCTTCCTGGCAGACAGAAGCAGTAAATTCTTTCTAATCTTTTAAATATGAATTGACCTTTAATATCTTTGTGGGAAAGAACAGTAGTTTTTTTCAATAGGCATCTCTCAGGCTATTTAATTTTCTTTTCTTCTGAACAGCACCTTATGTTCTACCTGGAAGCCAACAGGCAACAATTAAAATCATAAAGGGTGCCATTACCTCTATACAGTGGCCATAACAGGGTTTTTCAGCTATAGAATAAATAAATTGTCTTCTCCATAGCTTCTGCTGGAGAAATGGTTAATGCGCCAGGCACTCCCAATGTTCTTCATCACAGAAATTTGCCTTACGCAGTAGTCTTCTGTTCACAGACCAAAATGTTTTGTAGGACAGTCTTCTTTACATTTCTCATATTGTGTCTTAACAGATAGAGCAAATGAAATTTCAACCACAGATATGGAAAGACGTGTATATGAGGCACAACTGTGTTAAAGATTTTCCTTGAATCCTCCTGGAATTGCTACCACTAAAAAAGCTGAGGGTTTTTTTTGTGTTTTTTTTTGTTT